>NC_064428.1:10055000-10341154 GCF_023375975.1 Astyanax mexicanus | reverse complement strand
CTTTGGAAAAGCCAACTTATTGTTCTTCGTTTTTTTCTTCTTATTATTATTCTTACGCCTTTTTTTCTGTACGCTACTCCTCCTAGAGCTTTTATCGTAGAATCACGAAACTTTCACGGATCGTAGGACCTATAGTGAATTACGTTGCTTGTGCTTTTTGGAGCGATTTATCGTACGGTTTTCGTAAAAACTTCGTAAACGTACGCATTTTTTCCCCATAGGAATGAATGGGGGAGAATTTTGAATGTCCGTGACGGTCACAATTTTTGAGATACAAACACCAAATTCGGCGAGCTTATAGATCTTATCGAGATCTTTAAATTAATAGGAGGTTGCGAAGCGATACGACGTACGGTTTTCGTACAATTGTCGTACGAAGTTTTCCCATAGAAATGAATGGGGGGCCCAGAGTTCCATCTCACACACGAGCAGCTCTGCGCACGGAACCCCTTCTCTCCCCTGCTCCTCCAGTACTGTGAGTGTATGGAGGAGCTGCTGTATGGAGCAGCTATCAGTCAAAAGTTTGGACACCCCAGCCAGGGCTTTGCAACCACCTATTACCTGTTTAGCAACCACTCTCTCTTTCTCACTCTCTCTCTACTTCTCTCACTCTCTCTTTCTCACTCTCTCTCTACTTTTCACTCTCTCTTTTGCTCTCTACTTCTCTGTTTCTCACTCTCTCTTTTGCTCTCTACTTATCTACTTCTCACTCTCTCTTTTGCTCTCTACTTCTCTACTTCTCACTCTCTCTTTTGCTCTCTGCTTCTCTATTTCTCACTTTCTCTTTTGCTCTCTACTTCTCACACTCTCTTTTGCTCTCTACTTCTCTATTTCTCACTCTTTTGCTTTCTACTTATCTATTTCTCACTCTCTTTTGCTCTCTACTTCTCGCTCTCTCTTTTGCTCTCTACTTCTCACTCTCTCTTTTGCTCTCTACTTTTCTATTTCTCACTCTCTCTTTCTCACTCTCTCTCTACGTCTCTATTTCTCACTCTCTCTTTTGCTCTCTACTTCTCTATTTCTCACTCTCTTTTGCTCTCTACTTCTCTATTTCTCACTCTTTCTTTCTCACTCTCTCTCTACGTCTCTATTTCTCACACTCTCTTTCTCACTCTCTCTACTTCTCTATTTCTCACTCTCTCTTTTGCTCTCTACTTCTCTATTTCTCACTCTCTCTACGTCTCTATTTCTCACTCTCTCTTTTGCTCTCTACTTCTCTATTTCTCACTCTCTTTTGCTCTCTACTTATCTCTTTCTCACGCTCTGTCTCTATATCTTTTTCTCTCTACTTCTCTATTTCTCACTCTCTCTTTTGCTCTTTACATTTCTTTATTTCTCACTCTCTCTTTCTCACTCTCTCTCTACTTCTCTATTTCTCACTCTCTTTTGCTCTCTACTTCTCTATTTCTCACTCTCTTTCTCACTCTACTTCTGAATTTCTCACTCTCTTTCTCACTCTCTCTCTACGTCTCTATTTCTCACTCTCTCTTTTACTCTCTACTTCTCTATTTCTCACTCTTTCTTTCTCTCTTTCTCACTCTCTCTCTCTACGTCTCAATTTCTCTTTCTCGCTACTTTTCTGTTTCTCTATTCTCTCTTACTCTTTCTTTATTTCTCGCTCTTCTCTACTTCTCTTTCACTCTACTTTTCTATGTCTTGCTTTCTCTTTCTATCTATCTCTCTACTACTTCCTCTTTCTTTCTCTACTTCTTTATTTCTCGATGTCCCTTTTTCTCTAATTCTCTTTTTCTCGCTCAATATTTCTCTCAACTTGTCACTCTTTTTCTCACATTCTCGCGTGTTCTTTCTCTTTTTCTCGCAATTTTCTCCCTACTTCTTTATTTCTTGCTCTCCCTTTTTCTGTACTTCTACATTTAACACTCTCTCTTTTTCTCTACTTCAACCATTTTAGAAATGATAGCAACAAACTAGCAACCAGTTATCAACACCTTAGCAACCACCTAGTAAACATTAGCAACTGCCTAGCAACCACTTTAGAAATGATCACAACCGCTCAGCAACCATCTGGAATATGTTAGCAACTGCCTAGCATCCAGTTAGCAACACCTTAGCAACCACCTGGAAAATGTTAGCAACTGCCTAGAAACCACTTAGCAACCACTTTAGAAATGATCACAACTGCCTAGCAACCACTTAGCAACCATGTGGAATACGTTAGCAACTGCCTAGCAACCAGTTAGCAACACCTTAGCAACCACCTGGAAAATGTTAGCAACTGCCTAGCAACCACTTAGCAACCACCTGGAAAACGTTAGCAACTGCCTAGCAACCACTGAGCAACCACCTGGAAAATGTTAGCAACTGCCTAGCAACCACTTAGCAACTGCCTAGCAACCACCTGGAATACGTTAGCAACTGCCTAGCAACCACTTAGCAACCACCTGGAAAATGTTAGCAACTGCCTAGCAACAACTTAGCAACTGACTAGCAACCACCTGGAAAATGTTAGCAACTGCCTAGCAACCACTTAGCAACCACCTGGAAAACGTTAGCAACTGCCTAGCAACCACTTAGCAACTGCCTAGCAACCACTTGGAAAACGTTAGCAACTGCCTAGCAACACCTTAGCAACTGCCTAGCAACCACCTGGAAAACGTTAGCAACTGCCTAGCAACCACTTAGCAACCACCTGGAAAACGTTAGCAACTGCCTAGCAACCACTTAGCAACCACCTGGAAAACGTTAGCAACTGCCTAGCAACCACTTAGCAACTGCCTAGCAACCACTTGGAAAACGTTAGCAACTGCCTAGCAACCACTTAGCAACTGCCTAGCAACCACCTGGAATACGTTAGCAACTGCCTAGCAACCACTTAGCAACCACCTGGAAAACATTAGCAACTGCCTAGCAACCACTGAGCAACCACCTGGACAACGTTAGCAACTGCGTAGCAACCACTTAGCAACTGCCTAGCAACCACCTGGAATACGTTAGCAACTGCCTAGCAACCACTTAGCAACCACCTGGAAAACATTAGCAACTGCCTAGCAACCACTGAGCAACCACCTGGACAACGTTAGCAACTGCGTAGCAACCACTTAGCAACTGCCTAGCAACCACTTGGAAAACGTTAGCAACTGCCTAGCAACCACTTAGCAACTGCCTAGCAACCACCTGGAAAACGTTAGCAACTGCCTAGCAACCACCTGGAAAACGTTAGCAACTGCCTAGCAACCACTTAGCAGCTGCCTAGCAACCACCTGGAATATGTTAGCAACTACCAAGCAACCACTTAGCAACCACCTGGAAAATGTTAGCAACTGCCTAGCAACCACTTAGCAACTGCCTAGCAACCACTTGGAAAACGTTAGCAACTGCCTAGCAACCACTTAGCAACTGCCTAGCAACCACCTGGAAAACGTTAGCAACTGCCTAGCAACCACTTAGCAACCACCTGGAAAACGTTAGCAACTGCCTAGCAACCACTTAGCAACACCTTAACAACCACTAGGAAAACGTTAGCAACTGCCTAGCAACCACTTAGCAACCACTTTAGAAATTATAGCAACTGCCTAGCAACCACCTAGCAACACCTTAGCAACCACCCCGGATACCATAGCAACACCTTAGCAACCACCTATCAACAAGTTATCAACCACCTAGCAACCACCTAGCAACATCTTAGCAACCACCCCGCATACCATAGCAACACCCTAGCAACAACCTAGCAACCACCTAGCAACACCTTAGCAACCACCTGTAATATGTTAGCAACTGCCTAGCAACCAGTTAGCAACAGCTTAGCAACCACCTGGAAAACATTAGCAACTGCCTAGCAACAGCTTAGCAACCACTTCAGAAATGATAGCAACTGCCTAGCATCAAATTGGCAATCAAAAGATTAACCAAAAGTTTTACGATTTCAGCATTTAAACAAACGTTTTTAGATTTCAGCGTTTAACTAAACGTTTTTAGATTTCAGCGTTTAACCAAACGTTTTTAGATTTCAGCGTTTAACCAAACGTTTTTAGATTTCAGCGTTTAACCAAACATTTTTAGATTTCGGCGTTTTTGGCAATTAGCGTTTAGCCAAAAGTTAACAGCATATCCACGACTCTTCACACTCTTCAGACGGAAACAGCTTAGCAACCATTTTAACTTTTTAACGTTATTAGCGTTCTTTTCCAAGCCAACTTAAAGTTCGTTCACGAACTTTGCCTTTTCTAGTTAAGTTGGCTTGTCAAAGCCAACTTATAGTTCTTCTTATTCTTCTTATTATTATTATTCTTCTACGCTAAAATTTCTCAACGCTACTCCTCCTACAGTTTTCGAGCTAGAACCACCAAACTTCACAGGTTGGTAGAACCCATAGCCACTTAAGTTGCTTGTGCTTTTCTAAGCGATCGGAGAACCAGGGTTCTAGCACGGTTCCGTCAAAGTCACTTTTTTCCCCATAGACTTCCATTCACACTTTTTTCAAACTGCTCTAAAAGTCACAATTTTCAAGCTAGAACCACGAAATTCACAAGACATACAGAACTTGCAAAGACGTTTCAGACGATATGCTGACCTCACCGATACGATTTACGGTTTTCGTAAAATTATCGTACGAACTTTCCCCATAGGAATGAATGGGCGGAATGTTGGCCATCTCACACACACCAGCCGATCCTGCGCACGGCCCCCCTCTCTGCCCTGCTCCTCAGTACTGTATCTGTATGGAGAAGATACTGCTGAACACAACCCACACCAGAACCAATACAACACTACACACACCCCACACACCACACATACCCCACACCCCACACAAACTCCACACACCACACACTCTACACACCCCACACACTCCACACCACACATACCCCACACCACACATACCCCACACCACACACACCAAACCCCACACACACCACACACCCTACACACCCCACCACACTATACACCCCACCACACACACTCCACACACCACACAACACTCTACACAACACACACTCCACACCACACATACCCCACACCACACATACCCCACACCACACACACCAAACCCCACACACACTATACACCCCACCACACACACTCCACACACCACACCACACTCTACACAACACACACTCCACACCACACATACCCCACACCACACATACCCCACACCACACACACCAAACCCCACACACACTATACACCCCACCACACACACTCCACACACCACACCACACTCTACACAACACACACTCCACACCACACATACCCCACACCACACACACTTCAAACCACACATACCCCACACCACACACACTTCAAACCACACATACCCCACACCACACACACCCCACACCACACACACTTTAAACCACACACACTCCACAGCTCACATAGCCCACACCACACACACTCCACCCCACACACACTTCATACCCCACACCACACACACTTTAAACCACACACACACTCCACAGCTCACATACCCCACACCACACACACTCCACCACACACATACCACACACTCTACACACCCCACCACACTACACACCCCACCACACACACTCCACACACCACACAACACTCTACACAACACACACTCCACACCACACATACCCCACACCACACATACCCCACACCACACACACCAAACCCCACACACACTATACACCCCACCACACACACTCCACACACCACACCACACTCTACACAACACACACTCCACACCACACATACCCCACACCACACACACTCCACACCACACAAACTCCACAGCCCACACCACACACACACACAAACACACCACACATACACCACACCACACACACTTCAAACCACACATACCCCACACCACACACACCAAACCCCACACACACTATACACCCCACCACACACACTCCACACACCACACCACACTCTACACAACACACACTCCACACCACACATACCCCACACCACACACACTCCACACCACACAAACTCCACAGCCCACACCACACACACACACGAACACACCACACATACACCACACCACACACACTTCAAACCACACATACCCCACACCACACACACTCCACATCACACATACCCCACACCACACACTTCACACCCCACACCACACACACTTACCACATGACACACAGTCCACTCCCCACACTCACTCCACACCACACATACTCCACACCACACAAACTCCACAGTCCACACCACACACACTCTACACACCACACACACCCCACACCACACACAGTCTACACCCCACACTACACACACTCCACACCACACCCTACACACATTCCACACCACACATACCCCACACCAAACACACTCCACCACACACACTACACACCACACACACCCCACACCACACACAGTCTACACCCCACACTACACACACTCCACACCCTACACACATTCCACACCACACATACCCCACACCAAACACACTCCACCCCACACACCACACATACCCCACACCACACACACTTCAAACCACACATACCCCACACCACACACACCCCACACCACACACACTTTAAACCACACACACTCCACAGCTCACATAGCCCACACCACGCACACTCCACCCCACACACACTTCATACCCCACACCAACACACTTTAAACCACACACACTCCACAGCTCACATACCGCACACCACACACACTCCACCCCACACATACCACACACAATTCACACAACACCACACACTCCACACCACACATACCCCACACCACACACACTCCATACCACACACACACTCCACAGCTCACATACCCCACACCATACACACTCCACCCCACACACACTTCACACCACACATACCCCACACCACACACACTCCACACCTGACACAAACCCCACACTCCACCACACATACACCACACCACACACACTCCACACCACACATACTCCACACACCACAACACACTCTCTACACACCACACCACACACACTCCATAACACACACACTCCACACCTGATACACACAACTCACCCCACACTCCACCACATCACTCCACACCACATTCCAAACACACAACACCAAACACACTCCACAACCCACTCCACACCCCACACACTCCACACCACACACACACTACACAACTTAGTAACTATTTGACAAGCCAACTTAAAGTTCGTTCACGAACTTTGCCTTTTCTAGTTATTATTATTATTCTCGCCACAATTTCTGTAACGCTACTCCTCCTACAGCTTTTAACGTAGAATCACGAAATTTTGCACTATCGTAGTACCTATGCCAACTTAGGTTGCTTGTGCTTTTTGAAGCGATATATCGTACGGTTTTCGTAAAAACTTCGTAAACGTACGCATTTTTTTCCCATAGGAATGAATGGGGCGAATTTTGAAACGTCTGTAACTGCCACAATTTTTGAGATACAAACACCAAATTCGGCGAGCTTATAGATCTTATCGAGATCTTTAAATTAATAGTAGGTTGCGAAGTGATACGACGTACGGTTTTCGTACAATTGTCGTACGAAGTTTTCCCATAGAAATGAATGGGGGGCCCAGAGTTCCATCTCACACACGAGCAGCTCTGCGCACGGAACCCCTTCTCTCCCCTGCTCCTCCAGTACTGTGAGTGTATGGAGGAGCTGCTGTATGGAGCAGCTATCAGTCAAAAGTTTGGACACCCCGGCACCCCAGCCAGGGTTTAGCAACCACCTATTAACTGCTTAGCAACCACCTTAGCAACCACCTGGAAAACGTTAGCAACTGCCTAGCAACCACTTAGCAACACCTTAGCAACCACCTGGAAAACGTTAGCAACTGCCTAGCAACCAGTTAGCAACCACTTAGCAACCACTAGGAAAACGTTAGCAACTGCCTAGCAACCACTTAGCAACCACTTTAGAAATGATAGCAACTGCCTAGCAACCAGTTAGCAACCACTTAGCAACCACCTGGAAAACGTTAGCAAATGCCTAGCAACCACTTAGCAACCACTTTAGAAATGATAGCAACTGCCTAGCAACCACTCAGCAACACCTTAACAAACACTAGGAAAACGTTAGCAACTGCCTAGCAACCACTTAGCAACCACCTGGAAAACGTTAGCAACTGCCTAGCAACCACTTAGCAACTGCCTAGCAACCACTTGGAAAACGTTAGCAACTGCCTAGCAACCACTTAGCAACTGCCTAGCAACCACTTGGAAAACGTTAGCAACTGCCTAGCAACCACTTAGCAACTGCCTAGCAACCACCTGGAAAACGTTAGCAACTGCCTAGCAACCACTTAGCAACCACCTGGAAAACGTTAGCAACTGCCTAGCAACCACTTAGCAACTGCCTAGCAACCACTTGGAAAACATTAGCAACTGCCTAGCAACCACTTAGCAACTGCCTAGCAACCACCTGGAATACGTTAGCAACTGCCTAGCAACCACTTAGCAACCACCTGGAAAACGTTAGCAACTGCCTAGCAACCACTGAGCAACCACCTGGAAAACGTTAGCAACTGCCTAGCAACCACTTAGCAACTGCCTAGCAACCACTTAGCAACCACCTGGAAAACGTTAGCAACTGCCTAGCAACAACTTAGCAACTGCCTAGCAACCACCTGGAAAACGTTAGCAACTGCCTAGCAACCACTTAGCAACCACCTGGAAAACGTTAGCAACTGCCTAGCAACCACTTAGCAACTGCCTAGCAACCACTTGGAAAACGTTAGCAACTGCCTAGCAACCACTTAGCAACTGCCTAGCAACCACTTGGAAAACGTTAGCAACTGCCTAGCAACCACTTAGCAACCACCTGGAAAACGTTAGCAACTGCCTAGCAACCACTTAGCAGCTGCCTAGCAACCACCTGGAATATGTTAGCAACTACCTAGCAACCACTTAGCAACCACCTGGAAAATGTTAGCAACTGCCTAGCAACCACTTAGCAACTGCCTAGCAACCACTTGGAAAACGTTAGCAACTGCCTAGCAACCACTTAGCAACTGCCTAGCAACCACCTGGAAAACGTTAGCAACTGCCTAGCAACAACTTAGCAACCACCTGGAAAACGTTAGCAACTGCCTACCAACCACTTAGCAACCACCTGGAAAACGTTAGTAACTGCCTAGCAACCACTTAGCAACTGCCTAGCAACCACCTGGAATACGTTAGCAACTGCCTAGCAACCACTTAGCAACTGCCTAGCAACCACTTGGAAAACGTTAGCAACTGCCTAGCAACCACTTAGCAACTGCCTAGCAACCACCTGGAAAACGTTAGCAACTGCCTAGCAACCACTTTAGAAATGATAGCAACAGCCTAGCAACCACTTAGCAACACCTTAGCAATCACTAGGAAAATGTTAGCAACTGCCTAGCAACCACTTAGCAACCAATTTAGAAATGATAGCAACTGCCTAGCAACCACTAAGCAACACCTTAGCAACCACTAGGAAAACGTTAGCAACTGCCTAGCAACCACTTAGCAACCACTTTAAAAACACCTTAGCAACCGCATAGCAACACCTAAGCAACCACATAGCAACCACCTAGCAACACCTTAGCAACCACCCCAGATACCATAGCAACACCTTAGCAACCACATAGCAACACCTTAGCAACCACCTAGCAACACCTTAGCAACCACCCCAGGTACCATAGCAACACCTTAGCAACCGCATAGCAACACCTTAGCAACCACCTAGCAACCACCTAGCAACACCTTAGCAACCACACCGGATACCATAGCAACACCTTAACAACCACCTAGCAACACGTTAGCAACCACCTAGCAACATCTTAGCAACCACCCCGGATACCATAGCAACACCTTAGCAACAACCTAGCAACACCCTAGCAACCACCTAGCAACCACCTGGTATATGTTAGCAATTGCCTAGCAACAGCTTAGCAACCACTTCAGAAATGATAGCAACCGCCTAGCAACACATTAGCAATCAAAAGTACAACCAAAAGTTTTTCGATTTCAGCATTTAAACAAGCGTTTTTAGATTTCAGCGTTTAATCAAACGTTTTTAGATTTCAGCGTTTAACCAAATGTTTTTTGATTTCAGCGTTTAACCAAACGTTTTTAGATTTCAGCGTTTAATCAAACGTTTTTAGATTTCAGCGTTTAATCAAACGTTTTTAGATTTCAGCGTTTAATCAAATGTTTTTAGATTTCAGCGTTTAACCAAATGTTTTTAGATATCAGCGTTTAACCAAATGTTTTTAGATTTCAGTGTTTTTGGCATTTAGCGTTTAGACAAAAGTTAACAGCATATCAACGACTCTTCACACTCTTCAGACAGAAACAGCTTAGCAACCATTTTAACTTTTTAACGTTATTAGTGTTCTTTTCCAAGCCAACTTAAAGTTCGTTCACGAACTTTACCTTTTCTAGTTCTACTTATTATTATTCTCGCAACAAAATTTAAAACACTACTCCTCCCACAGCTTTTGACGTAGAATCACGAAATTTTGCAGTATCGTAGGACCTATACCCGATTAGGTTGCTTGTGCTTTTTGAAGCGATACATCGTACGGTTTTCGTAAAAACTTCGTAAACGTACGCATTTTTTTCCCATAGGAATGAATGGGGCGAAATTTTAAACGTCCGTAACCGCCACAATTTTTGAGATACGAACACCAAATTCGGCGAGCTTATAGGTCTTATCGAGATCTTTAAATTAATAGTAGGTTGCGAAGTGATACGACGTACGGTTTTCGTACAATTGTCGTACGAAGTTTTCCCATAGAAATGAATGGGGGGCCCAGAGTTCCATCTCACACACGAGCAGCTCTGCGCACGGAACCCCTTCTCTCCCCTGCTCCTCCAGTACTGTGAGTGTATGGAGGAGCTGCTGTATGGAGCAGCTATCAGTCAAAAGTTTGGACACCCTGGCACCCCAGCCTGGGCTTAGCAACCACCTATTAACTGCTTAGCAACCACCTTAGCAACCACCTGGAAAACGTTAGCAACTGCCTAGCAACCACTTAACAACACCTTAGCAACCACCTGGAAAACGTTAGTAACTGCCTAGCAACCACTTAGTAACCACCTGGAATACATTAGCAACTTCCTAGCAATCACTTAGCAACCACTTTAGAAATTATACCAACTGCCTAGCAACCAGTTAGCAACACCTTAACAACCACCAGGAAAACGTTAGAAACTGCCTAGCAACAGCTTAGCAACCACTTTAGAAATGAAAGCAACTGCCTAGCAACCACTTAGCAACAGCTTAGCAACCACCTGGAAAATGTTAGCAACTGCCTAGCAACCACTTAGCAACACCTTAGCAACCACCTGGAAAACGTTAGCAACTGCCTAGCAACCAGTTAGCAACCACTTAGCAACCACTAGGAAAACGTTAGCAACTGCCTAGCAACCACTTAGCAACTGCCAAGCAACCACCTGGAATACGTTAGCAACTGCCTAGCAACCACTTAGCAACCACCTGGAAAACGTTAGCAACTGCCTAGCAACAACTTAGCAACTGCCTAGCAACCACCTGGAAAATGTTAGCAACTGCCTAGCAACCACTTAGCAACCACCTGGAAAACGTTAGCAACTGCCTAGCAACCACTTAGCAACTGCCTAGCAACCACTTGGAAAACGTTAGCAACTGCCTAGCAACCGCTTAGCAACTGCCTAGCAACCACCTGGAAAATGTTAGCAACTGCCTAGCAACCACTTAGCAACCACCTGGAAAACGTTAGCAACTGCCTAGCAACCACTTAGCAACTGCCTAGCAACCACTTGGAAAACGTTAGCAACTGCCTAGCAACCACTTAGCAACTGCCTAGCAACCACCTGGAATACGTTAGCAACTGCCTAGCAACCACTTAGCAACCACCTGGAAAACGTTAGCAACTGCCTAGCAACCACCTGGAATACGTTAGCAACTGCCTAGCAACCACTTAGCAACCACCTGGAAAACGTTAGCAACTGCCTAGCAACAACTTAGCAACTGCCTAGCAACCACCTGGAAAACGTTAGCAACTGCCTAGCAACCACTTAGCAACCACCTGGAAAACGTTAGCAACTGCCTAGCAACCACTTAGCAACTGCCTAGCAACCACTTGGAAAACATTAGCAACTGCCTAGCAACCACTTAGCAACTGCCTAGCAACCACCTGGAAAACGTTAGCAACTGCCTAGCAACCACTTGGAAAACGTTAGCAACTGCCTAGCAACCACTTAGCAACTGCCTAGCAACCACCTGGAAAACGTTAGCAACTGCCTAGCAACCACTTAGCAACCACCTGGAAAACGTTAGCAACTGCCTAGCAACCACTTAGCAGCTGCCTAGCAACCACCTGGAATATGTTAGCAACTACCTAGCAACCACTTAGCAACCACCTGGAAAATGTTAGCAACTGCCTAGCAACCACTTGGAAAACGTTAGCAACTGCCTAGCAACCGCTTAGCAACTGCCTAGCAACCACCTGGAAAACGTTAGCAACTGCCTAGCAACCACTTAGCAACCACCTGGAAAACGTTAGCAACTGCCTAGCAACCACTTAGCAACCACTTTAGAAACGAAAGCAACTGCCTAGCAACCACTTAGCAACACCTTAACAACCATTGGGAAAACGTTAGCAACTGCCTAGCAACCACTTTAGAAATGATAGCAACTGCCTAGCAACCACTTAGCAACACCTTAACAACCACTAGGAAAACGATAGCAACTGCCTAGCAACCACTTAGCAACCACTTTAGAAATGATAGCAACTGCCTAGCAACCACTTAGCAACACCTTAACAACCACTAGGAAAACGATAGCAACTGCCTAGCAACCACTTAGCAACCACTTTAGAAATGATAGCAACAACCTAGCAACACCCAAGCAACCACCTAGCAACACCTTAGCAACCACCTGTTATATGTTAGCAATTGCCTAGCAACCAGTTAGCAACAGCTTAGCAACCACCTGGAAAACATTAGCAATTGCCTAGCAACAGCTTAGCAACCTTTTCAGAAATGATAGCAACCGCCTAGCAACACATTAGCAATCAAAAGCTTAACCAAAAGTTTTACGATTTCAGCATTTAAACAAGCGTTTTTAGATTTCAGCGTTTAACCAAACGTTTTTAGATGTCAGCGTTTAATCAAACGTTTTTAGATTTCAGCGTTTAACCAAATGTTTTTAGATTTCATCGTTTAACCAAACGTTTTTAGATTTCAGCGTTTAATCAAACATTTTTAGATTTCAGCGTTTAACCAAATGTTTTTAGATTTCAGCGTTTAATCAAACATTTTTAGATTTCAGCGTTTAACCAAATGTTTTTAGATGTCAGCGTTTTTAGCATTTAGCGTTAACAGCATATCAATGACTCTTCACACTCTTCAGACGGAAAAAGCTTAGCAACCATTTTAACTTTTTAACGTTATTAGCGTTCTTTTCCAAGCCAACTTAAAGTTCGTTCACGAACTTTACCTTTTCTAGTTAAGTTGGCTTGGAAAAGCCAACTTATTGTTCTTCGTAATCTTCTTATTATTAAGTTGGCTTGGAAAAGCCAACTTATTGTTCTTCGTAATCTTCTTATTATTATTATTATTCTTACGCCTTTTTTTCTGTACGCTACTCCTCCTAGAGCTTTCAACGTAGAATCACGAAACTTTCACGGATCGTAGGACCTATGCCAACTTAGCGTGCTTGTGCTTTTTGGAGCGATTTATCGTACGGTTTTCGTAAAAACTTCGTAAACGTACGCATTTTTTCCCCATAGGAATGAATGGGGCGAAATTTTAAACGTCCGTAACCGCCACAATTTTTGAGATACGAAGACCAAATTTGGCGAGCTTATAGATCTTACCGAGATCTTTAAATTAATAGCAGGTTGCGAAGCGATACGACGTACGGTTTTCGTACAATTTTCGTACGAAGTTTTCCCATAGAAATGAATGGGGGGCCCAGAGTTCCATCTCGCACACGAGCAGCTCTGCGCACGGAACCCCTTCTCTCCCCTGCTCCTCCAGTACTGTGAGTGTATGGAGGAGCTGCTGTATGGAGCAGCTATCAGTCAAAAGTTTGGACACCCCGGCACCCCAGCCAGGGCTTTGCAACCACCTATTAACTGCTTAGCAACCACTCTCTCTTTCTCACTCTCTCTCTACTTCTCTCACTCTCTCTTTCTCACTCTCTCTCTACTTCTCTCACTCTCTCTTTCTCACTCTCTCTCTACTTTTCACTCTCTCTTTTGCTCTCTACTTCTCTATTTCTCACTCTCTTTTGCTTTCTACTTCTCTATTTCTCACTCTCTCTTTTGCTCTCTACTTCTCGCTCTCTCTTTTGCTCTCTACTTCTCACTCTCTCTTTTGCTCTCTACTTCTCTCTTTCTCACTCTCTCTACGTCTCTATTTCTCACTCTCTCTTTTGCTCTCTACTTCTCTATTTCTCACTCTCTTTTGCTCTCTACTTCTCTATTTCTCACTCTTTCTTTCTCTCTCTCTACGTCTCTATTTCTCACACTCTCTTTCTCACTCTCTCTACTTCTCTATTTCTCACTCTCTCTTTTGCTCTCTACTTCTCTATTTCTCACTCTCTCTACGTCTCTATTTTTCACTCTCTCTTTTGCTCTCTACTTCTCTTTCTCACTCTCTTTTGCTCTCTACTTATCTCTTTCTCACGCTCTGTCTCTATATCTTTTTCTCTCTACTTCTCTATTTCTCACTCTCTCTTTTGCTCTTTACATTTCTTTATTTCTCACTCTCTCTTTCTCTCTTTCTCACTCTCTCTCTACTTCTCTATTTCTCACTCTCTTTTGCTCTCTACTTCTCTATTTCTCACTCTCTTTCTCACTCTACTTCTGAATTTCTCACTCTCTTTCTCTCTCTCTCTCTACGTCTCTATTTCTCACTCTCTCTTTTACTCTCTACTTCTCTATTTCTCACTCTTTCTTTCTCTCTCACTCTCTCTCTCTACGTCTCAATTTCTCTTTCTCGCTACTTTTCTATTTCTCTATTCTCTCTTACTCTTTCTTTCTTTCTCGCTCTTCTCTCTACTTCTCTTTCACTCTACTTTTCTGTCTTGCTTTCTCTTTCTATCTATCTCTCTACTACTTCCTCTTTCTTTCTCTACTTCTTTATTTCTCGATGTCCCTTTTTCTCTAATTCTCTTTTTCTCGCTCAATATTTCTCTCAACTTGTCACTCTTTTTCTCACATTCTCGCGTGTTCTTTCTCTTTTTCTCGCGATTTTCTCCCTACTTCTTTATTTCTTGCTCTCTCTTTTTCTCTACTTCAACCATTTTAGAAATGATAGCAACAACCTAGCAACCAGTTATCAACACCTTAGCAACCACCTGGTAAACATTAGCAACTGCCTAGCAACCACTTTAGAAATGATCACAACCACTCAGCAACCATCTGGAATATGTTAGCAACTGCCTAGCAACCAGTTAGCAACACCTTAGCAACCACCTGGAAAATGTTAGCAACTGCCTAGAAACCACTTAGCAACCACTTTAGAAATGATCACAACTGCCTAGCAACCACTTAGCAACCATGTGGAATACGTTAGCAACTGCCTAGCAACCAGTTAGCAACACCTTAGCAACCACCTGGAAAACGTTAGCAACTGCCTAGCCACTGCTTAGCAACCACTTTAGAAATATTAGCAACTGCCTAGCAACCAGTTAGATACACCTTAGCAACCACCTGGAAAACATTAGCAAGTGCCTAGCAACCACTTAGCAACCATGTGGAATACGTTAGCAACTGCCTAGTAACCGTTTAGCAACCACCTCGGATACCATAGCAACACCTTAGCAACCGCCTAGCAACCACCTAGCAACACCTTAGCAACCACCCCGGATACCATAGCAACACCTTAGCAACCACCTAGCAACACCTTAGCAGCCACCCAGGATACCATAGCAACACCTTAGCAACCATCTAGCAACACCTTAGCAACCACCTAGCAACACCTTAGCAACCACCTAGCAACCACGTAGCAACACCTTAGCAACCACCCCAGATACCATAGCAACACCTTAGCAACCACCTAGCAACCACCTAGCAACACCTTAGCAGCCACCCAGGATACCATAGCAACACCTTAGCAACCATCTAGCAACACCTTAGCAACCATCTAGCAACACCTTAGCAACCACCTAGCAACTCCTTAGCAACCAACCCGGATACCATAGCAACCGCCTAGCAACACCTTAGCAAGCATCCCGGATACCATAGCAACACTTTAGCAACCACCTAGCAACACCTTAGCAACCACCTAGCAACCACCTAGCAACACCTTAGCAACCACCCCGGATACCATAGCAACCGCTTAGCAACCACCTAGCAACACCCTAGCAACCACCTAGCAACACCTTGGCAACCACCCTGGATACCATAGCAACACCTTAGCAACCATCTAGCAACACCTTAGCAACCACCCCAGATACCATAGCAACACCTTAGCAACCACCTAGCAACACCTTAGGAACCACCCCAGACACCATAGCAACACCTTAGCAACCACCTAGCAACACCTTAGCAACCACCTTGCAACCACCTAGCAGCACCTTAGCAACCACCCCGGATACCATAGCAATACCTTAGCAACCGCCTAGCAGCACCTTAGCAACCACCCCGGATACCATAGCAATACCTTAGCAACCGCCTAGCAACACCTTAGCAACCACCCTGGATACCATAGCAACACCTTAGCAACCGCCTAGCAACACATTAGCAACCACCTAGCAACCACCCGGATACCATAGCAACACCTTAGCAACCACCACAGATACCATAGCAACACCTTAGCAACCACCTAGCAACACCTTAGCAACCACCTAGCAACACCTTAGCAACCACCTAGCAACACCTTAGCAACCACCCCAGATACCATAGCAACACCTTAGCAACCACCTAGCAACACCTTAGCAACCACCTAGCAACACCTTAGCAACCACCCCGGATACCATAGCAACACCTTAGCAACCACCTAGCAACATTTTAGCAACCACCCCGGATACCATAACAACACCTTAGCAACCGCCTAGCAACCACCTAGCAACACCTTAGCAACCACCCAGGATACCATAACAACACCTTAGCAACCACCTAGCAACACCTTAGCAACCACCCCGGATACCATAGCAACACCTTACCAACCACCCCGGATCCCATAGCAACACCTTAGCAACCACCTAGCAACCCTCTAGCAACCACCTAGCAACACATTAGCAACCACCCCAGATACCATAGCAACACCTTAGCAACCACCTAGCAACACCTTAGCAACCACCCCAGATACCATAGCAACCAGTTAGCAACCACCTGGAAAATATTAGAAACTGCCTAATAACCACTTAAAAACCATTTGGAATACGTTAGGAATTGCCTAGCAACAAGTTAGCAACAGCTTAGCAACCACCTGGAATATGTTCGCAACTGCCTAGCAACCAATTAGCAAGCACTAAGCAACGATGTGGACTACATTAGCAACTGCCTAGCAACTACCTAGCAACCACTTAGCAACACTTTACTTTATAAGATAATTATAAGCTTTTCACCATGTTAGCCAAAACTTTTTGGACTTCAACATTTAGCCGAAAGTCAACAGCATAGCAACCACTCTTCACACGCTTTAGACAGAAATATCTTAGCAACCATTTTAACTATTCAACGTTATTTAACTATTTAACGTACTTTTCCAAGCCAACTTAAAGTTCGTTATCGAACTTTCCTTTTCTAGTTATTATTATTATTCTTACGCCTTTTTTTCTGTACGCTACTCCTCCTAGAGCTTTCAACGTAGAATCACGAAACTTTCACGGATCGTAGGACCTATGCCAACTTAGCGTGCTTGTGCTTTTTGGAGCGATTTATCGTACGGTTTTCGTAAAAACTTCGTAAACGTACGCATTTTTTCCCCATAGGAATGAATGGGGCGAAATTTTAAACGTCCGTAACTGCCACAATTTTTGAGATATGAAGACCAAATTTGGCGAGCTTATAGATCTTACCGAGATCTTTAAATTAATAGCAGGTTGCGAAGCGATACGACGTACGGTTTTCGTACAATTTTCGTACGAAGTTTTCCCATAGAAATGAATGGGGGGCCCAGAGTTCCATCTCGCACACGAGCAGCTCTGCGCACGGAACCCCTTCTCTCCCCTGCTCCTCCAGTACTGTGAGTGTATGGAGGAGCTGCTGTATGGAGCAGCTATCAGTCAAAAGTTTGGACACCCCGGCACCCCAGCCAGGGCTTTGCAACCACCTATTAACTGCTTAGCAACCACTCTCTCTTTCTCACTCTCTCTCTACTTCTCTCACTCTCTCTTTCTCACTCTCTCTCTACTTCTCTCACTCTCTCTTTCTCACTCTCTCTCTACTTTTCACTCTCTCTTTTGCTCTCTACTTCTCTGTTTCTCACTCTCTCTTTTGCTCTCTACTTATCTACTTCTCACTCTCTCTTTTGCTCTCTACTTCTCTACTTCTCACTCTCTCTTTTGCTCTCTGCTTCTCTATTTCTCACTCTCTCTTTTGCTCTCTACTTCTCACACTCTCTTTTGCTTTCTACTTCTCTATTTCTCACTCTCTCTTTTGCTCTCTACTTCTCGCTCTCTCTTTTGCTCTCTACTTCTCACTCTCTCTTTTGCTCTCTACTTCTCTCTTTCTCACTCTCTCTACGTCTCTATTTTTCACTCTCTCTTTTGCTCTCTACTTCTCTTTCTCACTCTCTTTTGCTCTCTACTTATCTCTTTCTCACGCTCTATGTCTCTATATCTTTTTCTCTCTACTTCTCTATTTCTCACTCTCTCTTTTGCTCTTTACATTTCTTTATTTCTCACTCTCTCTTTCTCACTCTCTCTCTCTACTTCTCTATTTCTCACTCTCTTTTGCTCTCTACTTCTCTATTTCTCACTCTCTTTCTCACTCTACTTCTGAATTTCTCACTCTCTTTCTCACTCTCTCTCTACGTCTCTATTTCTCACTCTCTCTTTTACTCTCTACTTCTCTATTTCTCACTCTTTCTTTCTCTCTCACTCTCTCTCTCTACGTCTCAATTTCTCTTTCTCGCTACTTTTCTATTTCTCTATTCTCTCTTACTCTTTCTTTATTTCTCGCTCTTCTCTCTACTTCTCTTTCACTCTACTTTTCTATGTCTTGCTTTCTCTTTCTATCTATCTCTCTACTACTTCCTCTTTCTTTCTCTACTTCTTTATTTCTCGATGTCCCTTTTTCTCTAATTCTCTTTTTCTCGCTCAATATTTCTCTCAACTTGTCACTCTTTTTCTCACATTCTCGCGTGTTCTTTCTCTTTTTCTCGCGGTTTTCTCCCTACTTCTTTATTTCTTGCTCTCCCTTTTTCTGTACTTCTACATTTAACACTCTCTCTTTTTCTCTACTTCAACCATTTTAGAAATGATAGCAACAACCTAGCAACCAGTTATCAACACCTTAGCAACCACCTGGTAAACATTAGCAACTGCCTAGCAACCACTTTAGAAATGATCACAACCGCTCAGCAACCATCTGGAATATGTTAGCAACTGCCTAGCAACCAGTTAGCAACACCTTAGCAACCACCTGGAAAATGTTAGCAACTGCCTAGAAACCACTTAGCAACCACTTTAGAAATGATCATAACTGCCTAGCAACCACTTAGCAACCATGTGGAATACGTTAGCAACTGCCTAGCAACCAGTTAGCAACACCTTAGCAACCACCTGGAAAACGTTAGCAACTGCCTAGCAACTGCTTAGCAACCACTTTAGAAATATTAGCAACTGCCTAGCAACCAGTTAGATACACCTTAGCAACCACCTGGAAAACATTAGCAAGTGCCTAGCAACCACTTAGCAACCATGTGGAATACGTTAGCAACTGCCTAGTAACCGTTTAGCAACCACCTCGGATACCATAGCAACACCTTAGCAACCGCCTAGCAACCACCTAGCAACACCTTAGCAACCACCCCGGATACCATAGCAACACCTTAGCAACCACCTAGCAACCACCTAGCAACACCTTAGCAGCCACCCAGGATACCATAGCAACACCTTAGCAACCATCTAGCAACACCTTAGCAACCACCTAGCAACACCTTAGCAACCACCTAGCAACACCTTAGCAACCACCCCAGATACCATAGCAACACCTTAGCAACCACCTAGCAACCACCTAGCAACACTTTAGCAGCCACCCAGGATACCATAGCAACACCTTAGCAACCATCTAGCAACACCTTAGCAACCATCTAGCAACACCTTAGCAACCACCTAGCAACTCCTTAGCAACCAACCCGGATACCATAGCAACCGCCTAGCAACACCTTAGCAACCACCTAGCAACCACCTAGCAACACCTTAGCAACCACCCCGGATACCATAGCAACCGCTTAGCAACCACCTAGCAACACCCTAGCAACCACCTAGCAACACCTTGGCAACCACCCTGGATACCATAGCAACACCTTAGCAACCATCTAGCAACACCTTAGCAACCACCCCAGATACCATAGCAACACCTTAGCAACCACCTAGCAACACCTTAGGAACCACCCCAGACACCATAGCAACACCTTAGCAACCACCTAGCAACACCTTAGCAACCACCTTGCAACCACCTAGCAGCACCTTAGCAACCACCCCGGATACCATAGCAATACCTTAGCAACCGCCTAGCAACACCTTAGCAACCACCCTGGATACCATAGCAACACCTTAGCAACCGCCTAGCAACACATTAGCAACCACCTAGCAACCACCCGGATACCATAGCAACACCTTAGCAACCACCACAGATACCATAGCAACACCTTAACAACCACCTAGCAACACCTTAGCAACCACCTAGCAACACCTTAGCAACCACCTAGCAACACCTTAGCAACCACCTAGCAACACCTTAGCAACCACCCCAGATACCATAGCAACACCTTAGCAACCACCTAGCAACACCTTAGCAACCACCTAGCAACACCTTAGCAACCACCCCGGATACCATAGCAACACCTTAGCAACCACCTAGCAACATTTTAGCAACCACCCCGGATACCATAACAACACCTTAGCAACCGCCTAGCAACCGCCTAGCAACACCTTAGCAACCACCCAGGATACCATAACAACACCTTAGCAACCACCTAGCAACACCTTAGCAACCACCCCGGATACCATAGCAACACCTTACCAACCATCTAGCAACACCTTACCAACCACCCCAGATAGCATAGCAACACCCTAGCAACCACCTAGCAACACCTTAGCAACCACCCCAGATACCATAGCAACACCTTAGCAACCACATAGCAACACCTTAGCAACCACCTAGCAACCACCTAGCAACACCTTGGCAACACCCCAGATACCATAGCAACACCTTAACAACCACCTAGCAACCACCTAGCAACACCTTACCAACCACCCTGGATACCATAGCAACACCTTAGCAACCACCTAGCAACACCTAAGCAACCAACCCAGATACCATATCAACACCTTAGCAACCACTTGGAAACCATGTGGAATATGTTAGCAACTGCATAGCAACCAGTTAGCAACCACTTAGCAACCACCTGGAAAATATTAGAAACTGCCTAGCAACCACTTAACAACCATGTGGAATACATTAGCAATTGCCTAGCAACCAGTTAGCAACAGCTTAGCAACCACCTGGAATATGTAAGAATCTGCTTAGCAACCAATTAGCAAACACTAAGCAACGATGTGGAATACATTAGCAACTGCCTAGTAACTACCTAGCAACCACTTAGCAACACTTTACTTTATATAGGTATATATAAAGTAAAGTGTTTATATTACTTTATAAGACAAATATTAGCTTTTCACCATGTTAGCCAAAACTTTTTGGACTTTAACATTTAGCTGAAAGTCAACAGCAAAGCAACCACTCTTCACACGCTTTAGACAGAAATATCTTAGCAACCATTTTAACTTTTTCAACGTTATTAACGTACTTTTCCAAGCCAACTTAAAGTTCGTTATCGAACTTTCCTTTTCTAGTTATTATTATTATTATTATTCTTACGCCTTTTTTTCTGTACGCTACTCCTCCTAGAGCTTTCAACGTAGAATCACGAAACTTTCACGGTTCGTAGGACCTATGCCAACTTAGCGTGCTTGTGCTTTTTGGAGCGATTTATCGTACGGTTTTCGTAAAAACTTCGTAAACGTACGCATTTTTTCCCCATAGGAATGAATGGGGCGAAATTTTAAACGTCCGTAACCGCCACAATTTTTGAGATATGAAGACCAAATTTGGCGAGCTTATAGATCTTACCGAGATCTTTAAATTAATAGCAGGTTGCGAAGCGATACGACGTACGGTTTTCGTACAATTTTCGTACGAAGTTTTCCCATAGAAATGAATGGGGGGGCCCAGAGTTCCATCTCGCACACGAGCAGCTCTGCGCACGGAACCCCTTCTCTCCCCTGCTCCTCCAGTACTGTGAGTGTATGGAGGAGCTGCTGTATGGAGCAGCTATCAGTCAAAAGTTTGGACACCCCGGCACCCCAGCCAGGGTTTAGCAACCACCTATTAACTGCTTAGCAACCACTCTCTCTTTCTCACTCTCTCTTTCGCTCTCTACTTCTCTAATTCTCACTTTCTTTCCCACTCTCTCTCTATTTCTATATTTCTCACTCTTTCTTTTGCTCTCTACTTCTCTACTTCTCACTCTCTCTTTTGCTCTCTACTTCTCTATTTCTCACTCTCTTTTGCTCTCTACTCCTCTATTTCTCACTCTCTTTCTCACTCTCTCTCTACGTCTCTATTTCTCACTCTATTTCTCACTCTCTCTCTACGTCTCTATTTCTCACTCTCTTTCTCACTCTCTCTCTACGTCTCTATTTCTCACTCTATTTCTCACTCTCTCTCTACTTCTCTATCTCACTCTCTCTTTCTCACTCTCTCTCTACTTATCTATTTCTCACTCTCTCTCTACTTCTCTATCTCACTCTCTCTTTCTACTTCTCTAATTCTCACTCTATCTTTCCCACTCTCTCTCTACTTCTCTATTTCTCACTCTTTCTTTTGCTCTCTACTTCTCTACTTCTCACTCTCTCGTTTGCTCTCTACTTCTCTGTCTCACTCTCTCTTTTGCTCTCTACTTCTCTACTTCTCTCTCTCTCTTTTGCTCTCTACTTCTCTATTTCTCACTCTCTCTCTACGTCTCTATTTCTCACTCTCTCTCTACTTCTCTATTTCTCACTCTCTCTTTCTCACTCTTTTCTACGTCTCTATTTCTCACCTCTCTCTACTTCTCTATTTCTCACTCTTTCTCACTCTCTCTCTATGTCTCTATTTCTCACTCTCTCTCTACGTCTCTATTTCTCACTCTCTCTTTCTCACTCTCTCTCTACGTCTCTATTTCTCACTCTCTCTCTCTACTTCTATATTTCTCACTCTCTCTACTTCTATATTTCTCACTCTCTTTTTCACTCTCTCTCTACGTCTCTATTTCTCTTTATTTCTCACTCTCTCTACTTCTATATTTCTCACTCTCTTTTTCACTCTCTCTCTACGTCTCTATTTCTCACTCTCTCTCTACTTCTCTATTTCTCACTCTCTTTCTCACTCTCTACGTCTCTATTTCTCACTCTCTCTACTTCTCTATTTCTCACTCTCTCTTTCTCACTCTCTCTCTACTTCTCTATTTCTCACTCTCTCTTTCTCACTCTCTCTACTTTTCTATGTCTCTTTCTTTCTACTTTTCTATTTCTCTATTTCTCTCTTACTCTCTCTTTATTTCTCGCTCTTCTCTCTACTTCTCTTTCACTCTACTTTTCTGTCTTGCTTTCTCTTTCTATCTATCTCTCTACTACATCCTTTTTCTTTCTCTACTTCTTTATTTCTCGATCTCTCTTTTTCCCTAATTCTCTTTCTCTCGCTCAATATTTCTCTCTACTTGTCACTCTTTTTCTCACATTCTCGGGTGTTCTTTCTCTACTTCTCACGCTGATTTTCTCTCTACTTCTCTATTTCAGGCTCTCCCTTTTTCTGTACTTCTACATTTAACACTCTTTCTTTTTATCTACTACTGCCTAGGAACCAGTTAGATACACCTTAGCAACCACCTGGAAAACATTAGCAACTGCCTAGCAACCACTTAGCAACCATGTGTAATACGTTAGCAACTGCCTAGCAACCAGATAGCAACACCTTAGCAACCACCTGGAAAACGTTAGCAACTGCCTAGCAACTGCTTAGCAACCACTTTAGAAATGGTAGCAACTGCCTAGCGACCAGTTAGATACACCTAGCAACACCTTAGCAACCACCCCAGATACCATAGCAACATCTTAGCAACCACCTAGCAACACCTTAGCAACCACCCTAGACACCATAGCAACACCTTAGCAACCGCCTAGCAACACCTTAGCAACCACCTTGCAACCACCTAGCAACACCTTAGCAACCACCTAGCAACACCTTAGCAACCACCCTGGATACCATAGCAACACCTTAGCAACCACCTAGCAACACCCTAGCAACCACCTAGCAACCACCTAGCAACACCTTAGCAACCACCCTGGATACCATAGCAACACCTTAGCAACCACCTAGCAACACCTTAGCAACCACCTAGAAACACCTTAGCAACCACCCAGGATACCATAGCAACACCTTAGCAACCACCTAGCAACACCTTAGCAACCACCCTGGATACCATAGCAACACCTTAGCAACCACCTAGCAACACCTTAGCAACCACACCATAGCATCCACCCCGGATACCATAGCAACACTTAAGCAACCGCCTAGCAACCACCTAGCAACACCTTAGCAACCACCCCGGATACCATAGCAACACCTTAGCAACCACCTAGCAACACCTTAGCAACCACCTAGCAACACCTTAGCAACCACCTAGAAACACCTTAGCAACCACCCAGGATACCATAGCAACACCTTAGCAACTGCCTAGCAACCACCTAGCAACACCTTAGCAACCACCCAGGATAGCATAGCAACACCTTAGCAACCACCTAGCAACACCTTAGCAACCACCCCGGATACCATAGCAACACCTTAGCAACCACCTAGCAACACCTTAGCAACCACCCTGGATACCATAGCAACACCTTAGCAACCACCTAGCAAAACCTTAGCAACCACCTAGCAACACCCTAGCAACCACCTAGCAACACCTTAGCAACCACCTTGCAACCACCTAGCAACACCTTAGCAACCACCCCAGATACCATAGCAACACCTTAGCAACCACCTAGAAACACCTTAGCAACCACCCAGGATACCATAGCAACACCTTAGCAACTGCCTAGCAACCACCTAGCAACACCTTAGCAACCACCCAGGATAGCATAGCAACACCTTAGCAACCACCTAGCAACACCTTAGCAACCACCCAGGATACCATAGCAACACCTTAGCAACCACCTAGCAACACCTTAGCAACCACCCTGGATACCATAGCAACACCTTAGCAACCACCTAGCAAAACCTTAGCAACCACCTAGCAACACCCTAGCAACCACCTAGCAACACCTTAGCAACCACCTTGCAACCACCTAGCAACACCTTAGCAACCACCCCGGATACCATAGCAACACCTTAGCAACCACCTAGCAACACCTTAGCAACCACCTAGCAATACCTTAGCAACCACCCTGGATACCAAATCAACACCTTAGCAACCACCTAGCAACACCCTAGCAACCACCTAGCAACCACCTAGCAACCACCTAGCAACACCTTAGCAACCACCCTGGATACCATAGCAACACCTTAGCAACCACCTAGCAACACCTTAGCAACCACCCCGGATACCATAGCAACACCATAGCCACCACCTAGCAACACCTTAGCAACCACCTAGCAACACCTTAGCAACCACCCTGGATACCATAGCAACCGCCTAGCAACACCCTAGCAACCACCTAGCAACACCTTAGCAACCACCCTGGATACCATAGCAACACCTTAGCAACCACCTAGCAACACCTTAGCAACCAACCCGGATACCATAGCAACACCTTAGCAACCACCCCGGATCCCATAGCAACACCTTAGCAACCACCTAGCAACCCTCTAGCAACCACCTAGCAACACCTTAGCAACCACCCCAGATACCATAGCAACACCTTAGCAACCACCTAGCAACACCTTAGCAACCACCCCAGATACCATAGCAACCAGTTAGCAACCACCTGGAAAATATTAGAAACTGCCTAATAACCACTTAAAAACCATTTGGAATACGTTAGGAATTGCCTAGCAACAAGTTAGCAACAGCTTAGCAACCACCTGGAATATGTTCGCAACTGCCTAGCAACCAATTAGCAAGCACTAAGCAACGATGTGGACTACATTAGCAACTGCCTAGCAACTACCTAGCAACCACTTAGCAACACTTTACTTTATAAGATAATTATAAGCTTTTCACCATGTTAGCCAAAACTTTTTGGACTTCAACATTTAGCCGAAAGTCAACAGCATAGCAACCACTCTTCACACGCTTTAGACAGAAATATCTTAGCAACCATTTTTACTATTCAACATTATTTAACTATTTAACGTACTTTTCCAAGCCAACTTAAAGTTCGTTATCGAACTTTCCTTTTCTAGTTATTATTATTATTCCGCGCTTTTTTTGTTGTACGCTACTCCTCCTACAGCTTTTGACGTAGAACCACGAAATTTTACAGTATCGTAGGACCTATAGCGGTTCAGGTTGCTTGTGCTTTTTGAAGCGATATATCGTACGGTTTTCGTAAAAACTTCGTAAACGTACGCATTTTTTTCCCATAGGAATGAATGGGGCGAAATTTTAAACGTCCGTAACCGCCACAATTTTTGAGATACGAACACCAAATTCGGCGAGCTTATAGATCTTATCGAGATCTTTAAATTAATAGTAGGTTGCGAAGTAATACGACGTACGGTTTTCGTACAATTGTCGTACGAAGTTTTCCCATAGAAATGAATGGGGGGCCCAGAGTTCCATCTCACACACGAGCAGCTCTGCGCACGGAACCCCTTCTCTCCCCTGCTCCTCCAGTACTGTGAGTGTATGGAGGAGCTGCTGTATGGAGCAGCTATCAGTCAAAAGTTTGGACACCCCGGCACCCCAGCCAGGGCTTTGCAACCACCTATTAACTGCTTAGCAACCACCTTAGCAACCACCTGGAAAACGTTAGCAACTGCCTAGCAACCACTTAGCAACACCTTAGCAACCACCTGGAAAACGTTAGCAACTGCCTAGCAACCAGTTAGCAACCACTTAGCAACCACTAGGAAAACGTTAGCAACTGCCTAGCAACTACTTAGCAACCACTTTAGAAATGATAGCAACTGCCTAGCAACCAGTTAGCAACCAGTTAGCAACCACCTGGAAAACGTTAGCAAATGCCTAGCAACCACTTAGCAACCACTTTAGAAATGATAGCAACTGCCTAGCAACCAGTAAGCAACACCTTAACAACCACTAGGAAAACGTTAGCAACTGCCTAGCAACCACTTAGCAACCACCTGGAAAACGTTAGCAACTGCCTAGCAACCACTTAGCAACTGCCTAGCAACCACTTGGAAAATGTTAGCAACTGCCTAGCAACCACTTAGCAACTGCCTAGCAACCACCTGAAAAACATTAACAACTGCCTAGCAACCACTTAGCAACCACCTGGAAAACGTTAGCAACTGCCTAGCAACCACTTAGCAACTGCCTAGCAACCACTTGGAAAACGTTAGCAACTGCCTAGCAACCACTTAGCAACTGCCTGGAAAACGTTAGCAACTGCCTAGCAACCACTTAGCAACTGCCTAGCAACCACCTGGAATACGTTAGCAACTGCCTAGCAACCACTTAGCAACCACCTGGAAAACATTAGCAACTGCCTAGCAACCACCTGGAAAACGTTAGCAACTGCCTAGCAACCACTTAGCAACCACCTGGAAAACGTTAGCAACTGCCTAGCAACCACTTGGAAAACGTTAGCAACTGCCTAGCAACCACTTAGCAACTGCCTAGCAACCACCTGGAAAACGTTAGCAACTGCCTAGCAACCACTTAGCAACCACCTGGAAAACGTTAGCAACTGCCTAGCAACCACTTAGCAGCTGCCTAGCAACCACCTGGAATATGTTAGCAACTACCTAGCAACCACTTAGCAACCACCTGGAAAATGTTAGCAACTGCCTAGCAACCACTTAGCAACTGCCTAGCAACCACTTGGAAAATGTTAGCAACTGCCTAGCAACCACTTAGCAACTGCCTAGCAACCACCTGGAAAACGTTAGCAACTGCCTAGCAACCACTTAGCAACCACCTGGAAAACGTTAGCAACTGCCTACCAACCACTTAGCAACCACCTGGAAAACGTTAGCAACTGCCTAGCAACCACTTAGCAACTGCCTAGCAACCACCTGGAATACGTTAGCAACTGCCTACCAACCACTTAGCAACCACCTGGAAAACGTTAGCAACTGCCTAGCAACCACTTAGCAACACCTTAACAACCACTAGGAAAACGTTAGCAACCACTTAGCAACCACCTTAGAAACGATAGCAACTGCCTAGCAACCACTTTAGAAATGATAGCAACAGCCTAGCAACCACTTACCAACACCTTAGCAACCATTACGAAAACGTTAGCAACTGCCTAGCAACCACTTAGCAACCACTTTAGAAATGATAGCAACTGCCTAGCAACCACCTAGCAACACCTTAGCAACCACCCCAGATACCATAGCAACACCTTAGCAACCACCTAGCAATACCTTAGCAACCACCTAGCAACCACTTAGCAACACCTTAGCAACCACCCCAGATACCATAGCAACACCTTAGCAACCACCTAGCAACACCTTAGCAACCACCTAGCAACCACCTAGCAACACCTTAGCAACCACCCCGGATACCATAGCAACACCTTAGCAACCACCTAGCAACACGTTAGCAACCACCTAGCAACATCTTAGCAACCACCCCGGATACCATAGCAACACCTTAGCAACAACCTAGCAACACCCTAGCAACCACCTAGCAACCGCCTGGTATATGTTAGCAATTGCCTAGCAACAGCTTAGCAACCACTTCAGAAATGATAGCAACCGCCTAGCAACACATTAGCAATCAACAGTACAACCAAAAGTTTTTCGATTTCAGCGTTTAACCAAACGTTTTTAGATTTCAGCTTTTAATCAAACGTTTTTAGATTTCAGCGTTTAACCAAATGTTTTTTGATTTCAGCGTTTAACCAAACGTTTTTAGATTTCAGCGTTTAATCAAACGTTTTTAGATTTCAGCGTTTAATCATACGTTTTTAGATTTCAGCGTTTAATCAAACGTTTTTAGATTTCAGCGTTTAATCAAATGTTTTTAGATTTCAGCGTTTAACCAAATGTTTTTAGATTTCAGCGTTTAACCAAATGTTTTTAGATTTCAGCGTTTAACCAAATGTTTTTAGATTTCAGTGTTTTTGGTATTTAGCGTTTAGCCAAAAGTTAACAGCATAGCAACGACTCTTCACACTCTTCAGACAGAAACAGCTTAGCAACCATTTTAACTTTTTAACGTTATTAGTGTTCTTTTCCAAGCCAACTTAAAGTTCGTTCACGAACTTTACCTTTTCTAGTTATTATTATTATTCTCGCCACGTTTTATAAACAACTACTCCTCCTAGAGCTTTCGAGCTAGAACCACGAAACTTCACATGATGGTAGAACTTATAGCCGCGGTGTGTGCTTGTGCTTTTTGGAGCGATACATCGTACGATTTTCGTAAAAACTTCGTAAACGTACGCCCTTTTTCCCATAGACAATGAACTAGGAGAATTTTGAACGGCCGTGAACGTCACAATATTTAAGATATGAAGCTGAAATTCGGATGACCTATAGAACTTATTGAGTTCTTTCCGAAAATATGCTTTACGAAACGATACGTCGTACGGATTTCGTACAAATGTCGTACGAATTTTCCCCATAGAAATGAATGGGGGGCCCAGAGTTCTAACTCGCACACGAGCAGCTCTGCGCACGGAACCCCTTCTCTCCCCTGCTCCTCCAGTACTGTGAGTGTATGGAGGAGCTGCTGTATGGAGCAGCTATCAGTCAAAAGTTTGGACACCCCGGCAGCCCAGCCAGGGTTTAGCAACCACCTATTAACTGCTTAGCAACCACCTTAGCAACCACCTGGAAAACCTTCACAACTGCCTAGCAGCCACTTAGCAACACCTTAGCAACCACCTGGAAAACGTTAGCAACTACCTAGCAACCACTTAGCAACACCTTAGCAACCACCTGGAAAATGTTAACAACTGCCTAGCAACCACTTAGCAACACCTTAGCAACCACCTGGAAAACGTTAGCAACTGCCTAGCAACCACTGAGCAACCACCTGGAAAACGTTAGCAATTGCCTAGCAACCACTTAGCAACTGCCTAGCAACCACCTGGAATACGTTAGCAACAGCCTAGCAACTACTTAGCAACCACCTGGAAAACGTTAGCAACTGCCTAGCAACAACTTAGCAACTGCCTAGCAACTACCTGGAAAATGTTAGCAACTGCCTAGCAACCACTTAGCAACCACCTGGAAAACGTTAGCAACTGCCTAGCAACCACTTAGCAACTGCCTAGCAACCACTTGGAAAACGTTAGCAACTGCCTAGCAACCACTTAGCAACTGCCTAGCAACCACCTGGAAAACGTTAGCAACTGCCTAGCAACCACTTAGCAACCACCTGGAAAACGTTAGCAACTGCCTAGCAACCACTTAACAACTGCCTAGCAACCACTTGGAAAACGTTAGCAACTGCCTAGCAACCACTTAGCAACTGCCTAGCAACCACCTGTAATACGTTAGCAACTGCCTAGCAACCACTTAGCAACCACCTGGAAAACGTTAGCAACTGCCTAGCAACCACTGAGAAACCACCTGGAAAACGTTAGCAGCTGCCTAGCAACCACTTAGCAACTGCCTAGCAACCACCTGGAATACGTTAGCAACTGCCTAGCAACCACTTAGCAACCACCTGGAAAACGTTAGCAACTGCTTAGCAACAACTTAGCAACTGCCTAGCAACCACCTGGAAAATGTTAGCAACTGCCTAGCAACCACTTAGCAACCACCTGGAAAACGTTAGCAAATGCCTAGCAACCACTTAGCAACTGCCTAGCAACCACTTGGAAAACGTTAGCAACTGCCTAGCAACCACTTAGCAACTGCCTAGCAACCACCTGGAAAACGTTAGCAACTGCCTAGCAACCACCTGGAAAACGTTAGCAACTGCCTAGCAACCACTTAGCAACCACCTGGAAAACGTTAGCAACTGCCTAGCAACCACTTAGCAACTGCCTAGCAACTACTTGGAAAACGTTAGCAACTGCCTAGCAACCACTTAGAAACTGCCTAGCAACCACCTGGAATACGTTAGCAACTGCCTAGCAACCACTTAGCAACCACCTGGAAAACGTTAGCAACTGCCTAGCAACCACTGAGCAACCACCTGGAAAACGTTAGCAACTGCCTAGCAACCACTTAGCAACTGCCTAGCAACAACTTAGCAGCCACCTGGAAAACGTTAGCAACTGCCTAGCAACCACTTAGCAACTGCCTAGCAACAACTTAGCAACTGCCTAGCAACCACCTGGAAAACGTTAGCAACTGCCTAGCAACCACTTAGCAACCACCTGGAAAACGTTAGCAACTGCCTAGCAACCACTTAGCAACTGCCTAGCAACCACTTGGAAAACGTTAGCAACTGCCTAGCAACCACTTAGCAACTGCCTAGCAACCACCTGGAAAACGTTAGCAACTGCCTAGCAACCACTTAGCAACCACCTGGAAAATGTTAGCAACTGCCTAGCAACCACTTAGCAGCTGCCTAGCAACCACCTGGAATATGTTAGCAACTACCTAGCAACCACTTAGCAACCACTTGGAAAATGTTAGCAACTGCCTAGCAACAACTTAGCAACTGCCTAGCAACCACTTGGAAAACGTTAGCAACTGCCTAGCAACCACTTAGCAACTGCCTAGCAACCACCTGGAAAACGTTAGCAACTGCCTAGCAACCACTTAGCAACCACCTGGAAAACGTTAGCAACTGCCTAGCAACCACTTAGCAACCACTTTAGAAACAAAAGCAACAGCCTAGCAACCACTTAGCAACACCTTAACAACCATTGGGAAAACGTTAGCAACTGCCTAGCAACCACTTTAGAAATGATAGCAACTGCCTAGCAACCACTTAGCAACACCTTAACAACCACTAGGAAAACGATAGCAACTTCCTAGCAACCACTTAGCAACCACTTTAGAAATGATAGCAACTGCCTAGCAACACCTTAGCAACCACTATTAAAACGTTAGCAATTGCATAGCAACCACTTAGGAACCACTTTAGAAATGATAGCAACTGCCTAGCAACCACTTAACAATACCATAGCAACCACTAGGAAAACGTTAGCAACTGCCTAGCAACCACTTAGCAACCACTTTAGAAATTATAGCAACTGCCTAGCAACCACTTAGCAACCACCTGGAAAACGTTAGCAACTGCCTAGCAACCACTTAGCCACCACTTTAGAAACAATAGCAACTGCCTAGCAACCACTTAGCAACACCTTTACAACCACTAGGAAAACATTAGCAACTGCCTAGAAACCACTTAGCAACCACTTTAGAAATGATAGCAACTGCCTAGCAACCACCTAGCAACACCTTAGCAACCACCCCGGATACCATAGCAACACCTTAGCAACCACCAAGCAACACCCTAGCAACCACCTATCAACCACCTAGCAACACCTTAGCAACCACCCCGGATACCATAGCAACACCTTAGCAACCACCTAGCAACAAGTTATCAACCACCTAGCAACCACCTAGCAACATCTTAGCAACCACCCCGCATACCATAGCAACACCCTAGCAACAACCTAGCAACCACCTAGCAACACCTTAGCAACCACCTGTAATATGTTAGCAACTGCCTAGCAACCAGTTAGCAACAGCTTAGCAACCACCTGGAAAACGTTAGCAACTGCCTAGCAACAGCTTAGCAACCACTTCAGAAATGATAGCAACTGCCTAGCAACAAATTGGCAATCAAAAGATTAACCAAAAGTTTTACTATTTCAGCATTTAAACAAACGTTTTTAGATTTCAGCGTTTAACTAAACGTTTTTAGATTTCAGAGTTTAACCAAACGTTTTTTAGATTTCAGCGTTTAACCAAACGTTTGTAGATTTCAGCGTTTAACCAAACGTTTTTAGATTTCAGCGTTTAACCAAACATTTTTAGATTTCGGCGTTTTTGGCATTTAGCGTTTAGCCAAAAGTTAACAGCATATCCACGACTCTTCACACTCTTCAGACAGAAACAGCTTAGCAATCATTTTAACTTTTTAACGTTATTAGCGTTCTTTTCCAAGCCAACTTAAAGTTCGTTCACGAACTTTGCCTTTTCTAGTTACATTTAGACCCTTATTTAGAAATCCTCACTTATTAGCCACCACGGCTCCTGAGGTCATCACGGCTCCTGAGGAGATTTGAAGAGTTATTATCTTGGGCTAGGATGAAAATAAAACCCACTAAGTCTCGCAGCCTGTCGATCTGCAAGGGCAGACAAACGGCCTCAGTTTCTTTCCAAGTGGCAGGAGAAAGAATCCCGGTGCTCGCAGAACAATCGATTAGAAGCCTGGGCAGAGAATATTCAGTGGATCTTTCAGACAAACACATGGTGACGACAGTCACAGACCAACTAAAACAGGGCTTAAAGCAGATAGACCAGAGCTACCTTCCTGGAAAATACAAAGTCTGGTGCTATCAGACAACACTCTACCATCGTGTGATGTGGCCACTAAAGATGTCTGAAATAACAACAACAGTAGTCAGGAAGTTGGATGCCAAGGCGAATAGTTACATCCGAAAGTGGCTTGGGCTACCTCGATGCTTGTCCTATGCCTCTCTATTTGGAAGAAATGCACTGCAGCTGCCTCTGAGAAATATCACTACTGGTTACAGGCTTGAGAAGGCCAGGCTTGTCCTGGAACTCAGACAGTCAAGTGACCACCATGTCAGAAATGCTGGTGCCAGAATCCGGACAGGTAGAGCATGGAAAGCAGAAGTATGTGTGGACAGTGCCATCTCGAGACTGCAGCACCAAGAGCTTGTGGGAAGAACACAACAAGGAAGACAGGGCCTGGGCTAGGGAGAGTCACTAAAGCTGTGGTCTAAAGCATCGCTGAAGGAGAGGAAAAATCTGGTAGTCACAGAGGTGGCAAGGATGGAGGGAGAGAAGCTCTTGGTCAAGTCTATCGGCCAATGCCAGCAAGGCCAGTGGACAAAGTGGGAGGGCATTTTACCAAGATCTGTAAGTTGGAGTGACCTGTGGAGGATGCCTCAGGCAAGGGTGAGTTTTCTCATCCGAGCCACATATGACACCCTTCCTAGTCCAGCAAACCTGGCACGGTGGTATGGTACTGAAGAAAGGTGCAGCCTGTGCAGTACAGCCGTGGGAAATCTTCATCACATCCTAGCTGGCTGCCGGGTGGCCTTGGCCCAGGGTCGCTATAGGTGGAGGCATGACCAGGTGCTGAGGAAGCTGGCGGAACACATTGAAACCAGAAGGCTCCTTGTAAATGAGAAGTCAACATCCCAGCAGAAGCGTGTGGTCAACTTTATACCAGCAGGACATGCCATACAAAGCTGCCCACAACAGGACAGGACATCAGTCCTGACCCCAGGCAAAGATTGGTCAATGACCGCAGATGTCGGTAAGCAGCTACGCTTTCCCACTAACATCACTACTACCACATTGAGACCTGACATTGTTGTGTGGTCATCAATTGAAAAGCGTGTCCTGTTGAACTGACCGTGCCATGGGAGCAGGGCATTCCAGAGGCATATGAGAGGAAGAAGTCACGGTATGCTGACCTAGTGGCAGAATGCCAAGAGAGAGGCTGGAGAGCAACAACTTACCCAGTCGAAGTTGGCTGCCGAGGCTTTGTGAGCCTCTCAACAAATCGCTTTCTGAGAGACAGTGGCTTCACATCAACCAAGGCCAAGAGGGTCAGCAAGGATCTTTCAGAAGAAGCAGAAAAGGGAAGTTTCTGGAAACGATAAGAGTTGGGGAAAACAGGAGGCCACATGTTAACTTCACCATCAAAATCCAGCTGCAGGGAGCGGCAGGGAGACGTCCCTGTACGCTGCCCCACCATCCTGAGATGTTCTGGAGATGAAAGGGGCGAAACATCAGTGAAGGATGGCTCCCAGCTGAAGACCCTGCAGCTGGTACTTTGGCACCGGCGGAGGTGCGACGAGCAGAAATGCTTCTGTAGGTATTAACATCTGCCTGTCATCAAACTAGCTATATTAATCTTTATTCTTTTCATACCAGTATTATAACGTTTGTTCTTTTGTTTCTCATTTATTATACACTATGATTTGATATCTAATGGCTACATTTATGACATTTTATTGAATTATTTACTCATCTGTGTGATTTAATAAAATACTTTTTATATTACTAAACCTGTGATTTCAGTGTTTTCTGGATAACTTGATTATGAGAATTCCTGTCACCTGTAGAAGCCACACCTTGAGATGTCTTGTGTTATTAATTAATATGATTAATTAATCTAATTTAATTAATTTAATAACTGGCGCCCAATTAAAAATATTTAAACATCTCAATTAGCACCAGGTATTAAACCGCTGAGTTCGCTACATAATCAATTTTTTTATTGATTTGCAAAAAAAAAAATAATATCCAAATATTATAACCACCTGCTCGTTTCTACACCATTATAATTTTTTCTTTGTGTGGTGAATCATCAGTGCTCTGGTCCTTTATCAGTGTTCCTCACAGGATTAAACCATTTAAATTTCTAAACCAGTTTCTGAGTATTAAACACAAAACACAATCTGAAGAAAATGACGAGAACTGTGTTTTAGCTTAAAATCGTTTTATTGAAGTGTTTCCATTATTATATGATGTATGGATTATTTTTTGTATAGTTTTGTACAAAGTCCTGCATTTGTGCTTTCCAGTGGAGCATTTCATAGGATAAAATGAGACTGTCCTTTAAGTCTGTACTTCAATGCATCCAAAAGACCGTGCATGTCTAGAGTTTTGTCTTTTTTGTTTTTAGGAAGTCACAAAAACATCCATAATTGATATTTAACAACAATCCCTATGGTTTACACAAGCTATAGCCACACATTCAAAAGAATATTACATTCATTTTCTAAAAATGAACATGAAAATAAAAGAAACTAAGATGGCAGTGTCGGACAGCTTCTGCTGAGTTCAGCGATCCAGTTTGGGTTTCTTTGCTTCTGGTCCTGGTTCTGGTAACGCCACACTGACGCCAAGGATCTGGAAGAGAAACACCATAGGGTTAGTTTAGTTACTTAAAGGAACACTAAAACCACAGATTTTTGCTGACTCTACCCTCAAATCAAATTTGAAAAAGGCTAAAGGACGGGAGGAAAAATTTGGGAGGGGCACTGGGTGATGTATGGGTTTAAGGGCTAGGCAGGAGGGAGAGCTGGTTGGCTGAGCTGTAGCAGCAGCAGTGTTTCTCTGATAGCGGTGAGATGCAGATACACATTTCAGCTATTATTGGATAAAATATGGTTTAGTTTTAGTTTTTTTAAAAAGACTGCTCTGTAGAATGTGGTAATTTCAGCAGATTGTATTTCCAGATGTTGTGCCAAATTCTGCCTCCATGCCAGAATCCAACAGCACCCTTAGAGTGCAGGATTCCCCTGCCTGCTTCTGACTTGGATCAGTCACTTAAAATTAGCCATGGTAAACCTGCTTATCTGGGCGGTAGATGTTTGTTATTTAGCAGTAGTTTATTGTGTTTAAACATCTGCAAATCTCTAGTATTATTTATAATTTTCACCATATCAATACCTAGTTTGATTTGAATCAAATTGAGAACTTTTTTTTTTTTACACTGTATTTATGTTAAACTGCATCTGTTCTTATGGGATCTGGAGTTTTTATAGTAAAATGTATGCACCTATATATATTATTATAAGTAATTTATTTCAGTAATTCAGTTCAAAATGTGAAACTCATTATGCCTTATTCCACAGTGTTATATCAAATCATATAACATACTGTATATATATTTCCTCTGCTGACAACTTTTTTATAGAAGCGGATTTCATTTTCCAGCAGGACTTGGCACACTGCCCACACTGCCAAAAGTACCGATTGGTCTTATATAATATTCTAATTTTCTGAGACACTGATTTTTTGTTTTTTATTGGCAGTAAGCAATAATCATCAACAGTAAAATAAATAAACGCTTAAAAGACTGAAAAAATTGATCACTCTGTGTGTAATAAATCTATATAAAATTACACATTTTGAACTAAATTACTGAAATAAAGTAATTTGCTCTACTGTACTCTAATAAAGTAGAGTAATTGAGATGCACCTGTATGTGTAGGTGTCTGAAACCTCTACACTGTACTCTATTTGTTTATCTAAAGTGAGGGAAAGACAGAGAGAGAAAAACGTACCACTGGCTCCACCAGGGCCATCCTGATCTTCTGGTGCTGGATATTGGAGGCGTCCAGACTGATGGTCACTTTGACTTTGTCAATTATGTGGAAGGTGTGCTGATCCTCCACGGCCAGCGTTGGTCCCTGGAAAGAATAATGATTTAAAAAAAAAGCATTCAGTTATATAAAGGAGGAGCAAAACCACCAGATATGTTCGTGGACACACCCCATCTAATTTAAATGCATTCATCTACTTTAAGCTTCATCTATTGCTGACATAGATGTGCAAATGCACAAGCATACATGGCTGGTCTATCAGAAAACCTACATGAACCTATTGGTACCATGCCTAATGCCAAGCATAGGCTATGGAGGAATATACATCCCCCCAGCATTGAGGAACACTATGGAGCAGTGGAAGAACTGTATTCTCTGGAATGATGAAGCTCTATCCAATACCAATATAATACAGCTCTGTGAAAAAATGAGATACCACTTAAAAATGATGAGTTTCTTTGATTTTACTAAACTTAAAACCTCTGGAAAATAATCAAGAGGAAGATGGATGATCACAAGCCATCAAACCAAACTGAACTGCTTGAGTTTTATAGTTATCCAAAAGCAGTGTGTAAGACTGGTGGAGGAGAACATACCAAGATGCATGAAAACTGTGATTAAAACCAGGGTTATTCCACCAAATATTGATTTCTGAACTCTTAAAACTTTATGAATATGAACTTGTTTTCTTTGCATTATTTGAGGTCTGAAAGCTCTGCCTCTTTTTTTGTTTTATTTCATCCATTTCTCATTTCATTTCATTCCATTTCATCCATGACAACATTTTTATTTGTAATTTGGGAGAAATGTTGTCTGTAGTTTATAGAATAAAACAACAATGTTCATTTTACTCAAACATATACTTATAAATAGCAAAATCAGAGAAACTGATTCAGAAACTGAAGTGGTCTCTTAATTTCCAGAGCTGTATATATTGGGATGATGTTGGGAACGTAAGGATAAGTGAGGTAGGGGGTGTTGATCATCCTGGGTCAAAAAAGGTGACCTCATTTATGCTTTTTGTGGAAGAATGCAATCAAATCCTCACAGCAATGATTTCTGAGGAAACAATAAATGAGCAGGTGTCCAATTACTTTTCTCCATTGCGTGTATGCTTATAGGCCAAATACAAAATTAAAGTCAATGTTTTTATTATTCCCCAAAGTATGGGATCCTAAACTGACTAACTAAACTGGATTTGTGTCCTCCACAGTTATGCTAAGAGGCTAAAATGCTTAAGCAGCTAAATATCAGTGTAGGTGATACTGATATCACATCATTACTGCATCCATAATGTTATAATGTATAAAAATAACATGTAACAGATTAATATTGACCATATTAATGAACAATTAAAGACATTCAGTTTAAAACAAGCCAGGACTGGTGCTCAGTAACAACCTCAGTGTCAAAGTTGAGCCGTGGTCCAGGTTTTTGTTGTCTTTGTTCTCGAAGAACACCGTTCCCTCCAGGCCAAACTTGGGGATGAGGATGATCGTGGCGTTCTTCCTCACGAAGAGAATGAAGCCTTCTTCATTTAGGATTCCTCTGTTCTTAAAGAAAAGCTGAAAGACATTTGAAGATAAGATAATGAAGATTAAATGCATGAAATGCATAATTTCAAGCTTGTGATTGACATGGCCATGTTAAAACCTTGTATCTCCAAAAACAGACAACTTTACAGAATAAGGTAAAAAAAATAAAAAAAACATTCTTAACTTTCATAACTTGGAAGTGAACATGGTATATTTTTTTAATCCCAGAGTGTGTTCCATATCGTACCATATGAAATAATATCGCCAACATTTTCTAATAACAAGAACGATATTATACCCTGAAATATCGTGCTGCATCACCCAGCCCTAATTATCACATCAGAGTACTATTTTTTACTGTTTTTAGCAAAAGAAACATTCACACTGGTCGCAAAGAAAAGAACTGGTTCCAGAAATGAAGGCAGCTCGAGAAAGAGGTGACATTGCATACTTGAGATATGACAGACTCATTGTCCATCCACCTCAAAATCCATCACAGCAAAAAAGAAGAAATTAGCTTACTGATTCTTCACTAAATATTGACAGTAACTTTTTTAATTTACATATTTATATCATAATTTTTAATTATGAACTGTAAATGTGACTTTGAAAATCAGATCTTTGAACCTTTTGATCATGCTACAACTGATTCTTATACTTTGAATCTTGATCCAGATTTAAATTTTTTTTCATCATTTGATGTTTCTAATCTCTGCAGTTTTTATAATGAAATACAATTTAATGATTTATGTTTTTCTATGTCCTCTAGGGTATTTTCTACTTTTCATCTGAATATAAGGAGTCTTTCTAGTAACTATGATAAATTTATTCACTACTTATCTTCGCTTAAACACAAATTTTCGGTTATTGCTTTATCAGAAACATGGCTTACTCAGGATCTTAAAGATATTTTTAAATTTCCTAGTTATAATTATATGCATTATATTAGAGATAATAGGTCTGGAGGTGGAGTATCTCTGTTCATTCATGACAATTATGAATTTAAAATTAGGAATGATCTTAATTTAAAGTCAGATGGGTTTGAGGCGGAATCTGTTTTTTTGGAACTTTTAGATGCTTTTAATGGGAAAAATGTAATTATTGGTGCTATTTATAGACCACCTGATATAGCTATCAAAGATTTCAATGAAAGTTTGTCGAGGTCACTTGACTTGATTAATGTAGAAGGCAAAATTTATTATATATTAGGGGATTTCAACATAAATCTTTTAAAAAATAAATTAGATACTCAAGTAGAGGATTTTCTTAGTGTTCTCTATTCAAATTATTTTTTTCCTCTTATTTATAAATCCACACGAGTTAACGAAAATTCAGCAACCTTGATAGATAATATTTTAACAAATTCTCTTAATGAAGGAATTAAATCTGGGGTTTTGTTGGCAGATCTATCAGACCATTTTCCGATATTTCAGTGTTCTTTAGTTAATTCTATTAAAGTTAAAGATACTAAGAACAATATTAATAAACAAATTATGAGTAAGTCAAACATTTGTAAATTTAGGAACATGCTCACTAGTACATCATGGTGTGATTTATATTATGAAAACAATGTTGAATTTGCATATCAAAAGTTTATGAATGTGATTAGTTTTAGTTTTGATGAATGTTTTCCAATTTGTACTTCTACTAAGAAAAACAGTAATGATTTTAATAAGCCTTGGTTTACTAAAGATTTACTAAGGATGTTGAGGAAAAAAAATGGTTTGTATAGAAAATATGTTGTAAATCCTACTCCTTTAACACATAGTACTTATAAAAACTATAGAAACAAGTATACTCATTTTATTAGATATGCGAAAAAGAAATATTTCAGTAAAAAAATTATGATTAATTCACAAGATACTAAAGCAACATGGAAAGTGATAAATCAGATGTTACAAAGGAAGAAAGCTGCTATAGAGGTACCATCAGTTATGTCAGATGGTGAAAATCATTTCAATAATCCATCTGATATTGCTAATCATTTTAACAGTTTTTTTGCAAATATTGGTTGTGAATTAGTAAATAACATTCCCTATTGTTATGGTAACCCACTGGACTTTATAACCAGAACTTTTCCTGTTATATCTTCTTTTAAATCTGTTGATATCCAAGAAATAAGTGATATAATTGATGAATTAAAGATATCTTCAGCTGGTCATGACAATATTTCTGCATTTCTTGTTAAACAGGTGAAGCATGAAATATTGCAGCCACTAGCTTATATTTTTTCATTATCTTTAAAAACTGGTATTGTGCCATCAGATTTAAAAGTTGCCAAAGTTATTCCAATGTTTAAAGCAGATAACCCAGGTTGTTTTAACAATTATAGACCTATATCAATTTTGCCATGTTTTTCAAAAATATTAGAAAAAATAATATATAAAAGGATTATTTTTCATTTAGATTCTAATTCAGTTTTTTACAAACATCAGTATGGTTTTCGGAAACATCATTCTACTTATATGGCTCTGCTTCATCTGACTGACAAAATTACCTCTGCACTAGAAAAAAGTAAATTTGTTTGTAGTATTTTTTTAGACCTTTCAAAGGCATTTGATACAGTTAACCATCATATATTATTAGAAAAGTTACATAAATATGGTTTTCAGGATACTACATATAATCTTTTAAAAAGCTATATCTCAGATAGAAGGCAGTTTGTTTGTGTAAATGGTTGTTATTCTAGTAGAGCTGAATTGCTTTGTGGTGTCCCACAGGGTTCTATTCTAGGACCATTGTTATTTCTTATTTATATTAATGACTTGTCTAATGTTTCATATTTTTCCCCAATAATGTTTGCAGATGATGTAACTCTAATAAATAGCCATTCAAATTTTGATACATTGATTAAGGATGCAAATACTGGTTTAGCTGCTTATGTAACCTGGTTTAAATTAAATAAACTTGTTTTAAATATAAAAAAGTCAAATTATATAATTTTTAGTGGAAGAAAAATGTATTCTAAAAGCTTATCAAAAATTACAATTGAATCTATGGTGTTGCCTAAAGTGTCAAGTTCTAAGTTTTTGGGAATCATTATTGATGAAAACTTAAGTTGGAAAGAGCAAATAGACTGGGTTAGTAGAAAAATAAATAAATCTATTGGTATAATAAGGAGGGTTAGTTATCTGGTTAACACAAAATGTCTTCTTACTCTTTATTATAGTCTTATTTATCCATATCTTTCATATTGTAATATAGTTTGGGGGAGTACATATTCTACTAGTCTTAGTAAAATTCTAGTTCTTCAGAAACGATTTGTCCGTATTGCAACACGATCACATCTAAATACTTCATCTGCTCCTTTATTTCAGAAACTTCTAATTCTCTCTATTTATAATATTAATATATTCCAAATATGTATCTTTATTTTTAAAATTTATTCGAATCAGGAAAATTTTCCAGAACAATTTATAAATTATTTTATTACAAATGCAGAAATACATAAGTATTCAACCCGTCAGTCTTTAGATCTCCATCTTCCTAAATTTCTTTCTTGTAGAGGTCAGTATTCAATAAGATATAGGGGGACAAAACTGTGGAATAATTTTAATCATTTGGCAAAAAAATGTACATCTGTAAAACATTATAAAAGATGTTTAAAAGATCATCTGATGAATGTATTGTGAATATATTTTTTTGTTACATGTTTAAATTGTGATATTTTTGATGTTATATTTGTTATAATAGATTTTGATATCATTTAGGTAGAGGCATTTTTTAAGCCCATGTTAGGTTTTTGCCTCTACTTGCACTATTTTGTTTATTGCTATTTGCAGTTTGTGTTTATTGTTTTTATTGGTGCAAATAAATAAATAAATAAATAAATAAATATATATATATTATTTATTTAGTGTCATATAGTGTTATTTATTTGTCATATCTCCAAGAGTTTCATTATTGCCAATATACCATAATAAATGAAGGCTCATTATTTTGTTTTATAATGGGAATTACTATGCTATATCAGTCGTGCTGTACCTGTGTGTGGAAGGCCACCGAGGCTCTCTGGGCGTACTGGGCCATCTTGTGTCTGTAGTTGTGTTTGTCCATCAGGTCCGGGTAGGTGCTGTCTGCGTTTATGGCCACAGCCAGCAGCCGATGCACAATGATATCAGAGTACCTGAGTAGAAATGAGAAACAAATGAGAAGATAAAAAATAAACATTAACTTTAAAATAAAGGTTGCACAGCTACAGTTAAAGGAACGAGGGATGATAAAAAGAAAAACAGAAGAGTGCTGGTTAGTACAGCTGTGGATCGGAGCTTGGGGACCTGCTCTACTGTACTCAAAGAGGTTTGATGGCTATATGGACGTAGAACTGTAGAAGTGGCTTTAGATGTTCGAAAATTAATGGCAGTGAATGAAAGTAGGGGTGGGCGATATGGCGCTAAAATAATATCATGATATTTCATGGTGTTTTTGCAATAACAAAACTTTTGGCGAAATGACAAAACAAAAAAAATAAAGAATACACTACTGCAACAAAATAGAAATTTAATTCTAAATGAGCTGCATATGATATGATACATGGCACACCCCTAACTGATATATAAAAAAAAAACAAGAATTTTATTAGATTTGAAACAGAAGTCAATAATCAAAAACGTCATAATACTAATAATGCACTCTTCCAGATAGCTTAATATATCCAGGATTAAATTAAAATAAATGATACTGGACAGATATAATCTGTCTCTAGTAGATATATAATGGGAAATGAGAACAGTGTACATTTGTTGCAAAAAAGTATAAATAAATAATATAGTACAATCTACTCCAGAGAGTCCTATTCTATTGGCAGTATTTCACGGTATATCACAGCATTTTTATTATAATTGTTTGCATGACTGGGCTTTAATATAGGTTTGTGAGTTGTACTGTTAGGAGTACATATAATATAAAAAACTAAGGCTTTAAATTTAGGCTTTTATTACTATTGGGTTTACTTTATCGAATGAAATTACACAATATAGGAAGAAATCAGACTTTAAGATCAGAAAAATAGCTGAGAAATGTAAACAAAATGCCTTAAAAATAGATACGCTAACAAATTTAACACGGCTCCCTTTACAAAATTAAATATTTGAATAAATAGTTCCATAAACCCTATAAACAAACCAAAAAATACTCAATGTTTAAGTATTCAAAGACATATTTCTCAAAAGTTCTATTGCACAAGTTAGATAAAAGTTTAATATCAATTTACTATAGGTTATCCGTGAAGCCATTAGAGGCTTTACAGTATTTAAATCAGCTACAATTCCCTTCTTTCTCCAGTTAACAAATACATTAAATGTATGGCGGTATGAGAGAAATGCATACTGGTTCAAGTTCACCACGCGGTATACCGAATGAACCGGTATACCACCCAGCACTAACTGAAGGTAAGAACATCATTCTGAGAGCATGTCAGGTCCTGCTCACCTCCTGATGGGCGAGGTGAAGTGTGTGAAGATGGGCGAGGCCAGGCCGTAGTGGTGGAAGTCGCTGTCCATCCCCGAGCAGAAGTAGACAGCCTGCATCATGCAGCGGGTGGCCAGGATACGCAGCAGCGTGTTGAAGTAAGGAAAGTCCTCCAGAGTGGCTTCGTTCAGAGAGTCCGCCAGAGCTTTCGCTGAATCTGTGCGAATATCCAAATCCTGAGGAAGAGAAAAAGAAGAAGAGTAGAAGATGAGATGAGATGAAGATGTGCATGTGCATCGAGTGTAAGCTGTGAGGTGTTATCTTGTGAGTGAGGCTGAATGCTGGCCAGCGTGCTCATGGCAAGACGAAGTGGCGAATTATGGGAGTTTGAAAGAGGCCTGACAGTGGCTGCAGCATTCGCCTCCACAGTCTTAGGATTTCCAAAGTTTTGCAATAAGCATTTTGTGCATCAATCCACAGTGAAATGTGCATCCAGTGAATATATCATAGAAAGCATTACCCAGACCTAGCTGTGTATTGTTTTTACATTTCCAATATCAATATGATGCTTTGAATTCACTACAGACACCTAAACTACGTTATTTTCAATACCTTTTTCTAAATTTGTACCCAAAACATACAAAAATCAATAATTATTCTCACAAAACGCATTTATTTAACAGCAGACAAGAGTAATCTCATTCTCATACTGTCACCATGAGAGAGACATCTTTCTCCATCTTGTTTAAACAAATGTTTGTGGTGCTTTATTAATTACAAAAACAGCAGCATTACTTTCACTGTCTTTTAAGAAGTAAAGGTTTTGGTTCACTTCTGGCAGACTTACTGTATTATATCTCAAGGTAGAGTGCAAAAGACACAGAGCAAGAGATAGCACTAGTGAGCAAAAGTAAGCACAAGAGAGGCAGAGACAGCGCAACAGAGACCCTACACACATAAATCCATGGCAAAAGTGATGGAACCATATACAGCAGGGGTGTTTAATTAGAATTCAGTATGGTCCAGTTAGAGAAAATTTCGCCAGGCCAAGGTCCGGACCGTTGCCATTTTTAACTTGTGTTATGGGTCAGTATTATATACTGTATACTGAAGAAGCCTATAGTACTCCTGTCAGTGTTTTATGTCATCAACAACTGAAAGACAAAACAAATTACACATACTTGTATATTTCAAAAATATGTATTGTTTTATATAGGCCTGTAACAATCATACAGTAAATGGGAACACCCTGAATAATTTAACTTATCGAGTCTATTAATGTGAATCTGTATGTCAGGTTTGTTTCAAAATGCTATATTTATAATTATAATAATTGTATTTATATTAGATTTAGGCCTGCCTGTCATGATAATTACATGAATGATAAAATCATACAATATATGGAGAAATGTTTGCTGAATATCAGCTTTTTTTTTTTTAAACAGCAGTTTTATTTAATTTAATATTTTTACTGTATCATACTTTATTATGTTGTGGGTAAAACTGATGTGGGAAGTTGCGAATGCTTTTTGTCCCCTGGGGGTTGCCTTAGTTTTGAGGTAGGGTTGTTTTAGGAGTAGAAAGGTTTTTTTTTTTTTTGCTGAGGAGTTCTGATCAGGTGGAGTAAAGTGGACTATTTTGCACTCTTGTCTCGGTTGGTTCTCTTTAATTCCTACAATTAACACCGCTCAGTTACATTACTGTTAGTATGTTTTATAAAGGTAGTATTTTGATTTCCTTTTCTGGTGCGCACCATCAGTATTAGCTTTTCTCGCTTTATTCTCCGACTTCTCATCACCTGCTTCGCCTGTGTGTGCTCCTCCGCGCTCTCGCATCTACACAGATCTGATTGTCAGAGGAGAGCGTTTGGTGATTTTACAACACACGTGATTGGTCTGTGAGTTTACTGCGCTGTAAAGCACGTAAACCAGGGATGGGCAACTGGCGGCCCGGGGGCCGCACACGGCCCTCGTCATCACTCAGTGCGGCCCGCGAATAGATCAAAAATAATTTCATAATTTCATAATAAAAAAATAAATAATAAAAAAAATAATGTAATTCTACTTTTGACCGCTAGAGGGCGCGCCGCTGCCAAACAATAGCGGGCACGGGCGCTCTGTGGTCTAAATTTCTGCTATTATTGAATGAGCTATTTGCAATCAGTTTTTAAATCTTTTTTGTTCTTTGTTATAAATGAGTTCAAATGCCTTTTGCACTTTTATAAGCAAATGTTTTGTCCTTGTTGCTTATGAAGGACTTGTTATAATGAACTTATTTTACACAAAGGAACTACTGTATTTGCAATCAGTTTTTTAAGCAAACTTTTTGTTCTTTGATATGAAGGACTTCCTTTTTGCACTTTTTTTAAGCAAACGGTTTGTCTTTTGCCGTATTAAAATGCATTAATATGCAGAAAATAGTTGTTGATAAATGTTGGCGCTGTAAACATACAGATATAAATTCATATAAAATTTGTTCTTATTGAAAATCATTTGTAGCGTTTTTCATATTCAATTATTTGAAGTGCGAGGTCATGTGGCCCTCCAATGGTCATGCTGAAAAAAATGTGGCCCTCTCCATCATGGAAGTTGCCCATCCCTGACGTAAACCATAAAGACGATAAACGTTCCGCCGCTTTAAAGGAACACTGTCAGAATTAAATCCTTCTCTGTAGTTTATCGGTTTGGGTCCGGATTGGACAACGTCTGGGTCGGGACCCGGACCGCGGTCCGCCTATTAGTGACCCCTGAGATACAGTAACTCGTCCCATGTCCCATTGGTCGTATTGGTCGTGTTTTTACAGTAGAATGAGTTATAAGCGTCACATGTACCCTGGATTTAGCAGCTTTGATGAGGATATTGTAGTTGGATGGCGGGGGGTGAGGGGTGTTTTCTGAGCAGGGCGCATTCAGAGAACTCGTCATAGATCTTCTGCGTCACTGAGATATTCACCAGCAACATGAACTCCTCCACCATTGAGTTTGTTTCTCTGAGAGAGCAGAGAAAAAGAGTTTTTTTTTTTTTTTTTTTTACAAAAATTATCATCAGGTCAATAACAATATAATTATATAAAAAAATAAAAACAAATATACAAGTATTACAAAAAAAAATTAATAGCATCTTTTAGCCAAGTAACAAAATAACATCTAATTCACAACAATGCTCTAATAAAATTCACTTCAGCTCTTTGGTCTGAAGATCTATGGGGTTGTGAGTCTCGCTGTCCATGTGGAACCGAACCTCTGGAGAGGACAGAGTCAGAGCCCTGCAACAGAAAACATTATATCATACACACGCTCTTATTATTATAATAAACTAATAAGAAATATAAAACTACATTACAAAACAGTCCTTCATGCTGATTGAAAGCATGTAACTTAACTTCAGAGATACACAACCTGATTATAAACAATAAGTAATAATCAAATAACCCCCACCATTATTACGGCACCCTGGTAAAATATAAATCAGTCTATTTACTTAATTTAAAAGATTATTAAAATGTCATATTCAAATCTAATGGGTCTTTTTATATGTTATGTCTTTTAAGTGATTGTTCTTAAAATATATAGAGACAATGTATAAAATGCAGAAAATTAATTTAAATAATTTTTTACTTAAAGATTCAACTAAATTATGTGCTCAATGTTTTGCTTTTTTGGCATTTGGCCAGCATGATATTAAGAAAACTACAGACAACATTTCTCCCAAATTCCAAATAATAATATTGTCATTTAGAGCATTTATTTGCAGAAAATGAGAAATGATTGAAATAACAAAAAAGAGGCAGAGCTTTCAGACCTCAAATAATGCAAAGAAAACAAGTTCATATTTATAAAGAATTTAAGAGTTCAGAAATTAATATTCGGTGGAATAACCCTGGTTTTTAATCACAGTTTTCATGCATCTTGGCATCATGTTCTCCTCCACCAGTCTTACACATTGCTTTTGGATAACGTTATGCCTTTACTCCTGGTGCAAAAATTCAAGCAGTTCAGCTTGGTTTGATGGCTTGTGATCATTTATCTTCCTCTTGATTATATTCCAGAGGTTTTCAATCTGGTAAAATCAAAGAAACTCATCATTTTTAAGTGCTCTCTTATTTTCTTCCAGAGCTATATATTAAAGTCCTCCAGATGATCTATTAAACTGGCAGCTGTTACCTTTTCTCGATTCGCTGCGCCTTTAAGATCTTGGCTAGCTTGTTCAGCCCCTGCAGGCTCTCGGTGATGTCATCGTTCATGACAATAATTTTACAATAATATTGGTGTTCAGAAAGACAATTCAGGGATTTCTTTAGCCAAAAAAAAAAAAAAAAAAAAAAAAAAGATAATTTATGAACCTTATTTTTAAACTGGACATCTTAGCAATGCACACAATTGACTTACATATATATATATATATATAATTAAAATATAATTATATTATATATAATTAAAATAATTAAATAAATCAAAAACAGTTCATATAAGACTCTTGCACTATAAGGCACACTTGAAATGATCAAAAATAGCTTTATGTATGAATTTTACCAGTCAGGTTGAAAGGAGCAGTAAAGCCACTCCGCTGAAGTACAGTGTTATAAAGGAGTTTCAGTTTAGTTCTCCAGCACCAAGACTGGAGGCTGGAGCATTATTAGCATTAGCCGCTAACCGTGCTAAGTGCTAGCTCTCTCACCGTTCAGAGGTGATTATTATCTGCCTGCTGCTAACCCCGGCTAGCACTGCTGGAGCAGCATTAGCATTAGCCGCTGACTGCACTAAGCGCTAGTTAGCTCTTTAGCCGTTCAGAAGAGAGTATTTTCTGGCTGTAGCTTTCGTGTTTACCCTGTTAAAACAAGCTACGTGGGAAGAACCACTAGCTAATATCACCCTGAGTTATCAGAACACTCAGGGTTCCTCAGTGTAGTGCTGTTGGGCTAGCCTTGGTAGAAATCTGGAAATCTAAGCTTACTGTAAATAAACAAAAGCACTTTACTCACCCAAATAAATGGTTTTCAGCAGAGAAATCTGTGTAGATTAACATCCAGTGCTTGCGTTAATGTTTTTTAATTTTTTTTTTTTTATTACAGATTTGTTTACTTATCTTAGCTTAGCTTTACACCCAGCGGCGAGACCCACTGAATTAGAAGGGAAACATGGCGACACCCCTGTTCCTTACTAGTGTCACATAATGCGCCTTATAATCCAGTGCGCCTTATAGTGCAAAAAATATGGTATATCTGAGAAGTCTCATAGATGATAAATAGAACATAAGCAACTTTAACACATAAACGTGCATTATTCCTTATTAAAATCTAAAATTTGAAGCTTTTATACACTATTGAGCGTACGTAAACCTACATTGGGATATCTGGAATTCTCGGCCATCCATCGATCGCCACGATGATCCTCTGACCCACCAGCGTGGAGGCCTGTCGAGTCTCGATTCGAATCCGCGGGATGCGTCTGTCTGCTGGAGTGAAGATGTGCCTGGTGGCCTGGGGGATGAAGATGAAGAACAGTGTTAATAACAGGGGAGGAAATCACAGAGCATCTCACGATACGATATCACAATACTGTGATTCTGTGTTATATTCGATATGTCATGAGAAAATTCTCTACAATTCTTCACAGCCTCTGTGTAACTGAAGAGGATAAAAAAAATCCTAAATAAGCAAATACCAGGAATTATGTTTTTTTTTTTTTTTTTAATTTAACCAAGTATATTTTTCACTGCATGTTTACCTTATTCATTTGATTATAGGGCCACCTTGTGGAGTAATGAAGCAGTAAGTTTGACTTTAGTACCATATTTTTTGCATCGGATTATAAGGCGCACTATTAATGAAAATCTATTTTCTGGTCTATTTTCATTCATAAGGTGTACCAGATTATAAGGGATATTAAGTGACATTAGTAAGGATGCCTACTTTAAAGTGAGCAAGGGTGTCGCCAAGTTTTCCTTCTAATAGTGAAGCTGGGGGGAGTGCCTAAGTAAACAAAACTGTAATTCTTTAATAAAACATTTTCTTTTAAAGTCAAACGAGAGCTGGATGTTAATCTACACAGATTTCTCGACTGAAAAACTGTTAATTTGGGTGAGTAAAGTGCTTCCGTTTATTTACAGTAAGCTAAGAATTTCAGCATTAATTGTAGCTTGTTTTAACACAATAAACACGCAGACTACAGTCCAAAATACTCGTCTCTGAACAGCAAAAGAGCTATCGCTGTGGTTAGCAGCTAATGATAAATGCTGCTGCTCCCAGCCTTAGTGCTGGAGAAACTTCCCTGAAAACTACCTTTACTTCAGCTGCAAAGTGGCTTTACTGCTCCTTACAACCTGACTGGTACAATTCATACATAAGGTGCACCAGATAAGGTGTACTGAAGATTTTGGGGGAAATTAAAGGATTTTAAGTGTGCCTTATAGTCTTACAAATACGGTAAGTCAATTTACTAAAGGGGGCTAGTCATGTGGTGTTTAGAGCACCCATGTTTAAATAAAAATATCCATATTTGAAGCCATGTATCGAGATGATTTATCGCAATAAAGATATTTTGACCCACCCCTATTTTTTATACACTACATGGACAAAAGTATTGGGACACCTGTTCATTTCAGAGTTTCAATGTTCAAACATGGTTATGAGGATCTGACTGCATTTAACTACACCAGTAATAGTAGTGAGGACAGGAAGTGATGTTGGAAGAGTAGATAAGACAAGAAAGTGTGTAAACTGGTTACCTCTTTGATCTGTGATTGGTTGAGCATCCCGCAGAATGGTCGCCAGTTCCTCTTGATAATCCCCACCACTCTGCCTGTGGGTTTTAGAACACTCGTGTCCAACACGGTGCTCTCCAACTGATCAGAAAACAGCAGAAAGAAAGACATTTTCACAGATTTTCACCACATTTTGGCCTTGTGAATTGTTTCAAGCCTAGCTTTAGCTAATATATGAGAATCTGCACTGATCTACAGCCATATCAATAAGTCACCTTCTTCTCAGCATCCTCTTCTTCTGCATCTTCATCATTGGGCCGATCGTCCTGCAGCACCACAGAGGAGGGGGCGACCCAGCGCTCTTTAGGGAAAAGCTCAATAGCGACCAGGTCCTGGTGCACGGCCCGATTCAGGTTCTGGAGCCCCTGCAGTAGAACCTGCAAGCACACAGTACAGGCAGAGTGAAGCCAACTAGGGCTGCAACGATTAGTCGATATAATTGCCAATGTCGATTATTTAAATTTGTCGACTACAAATTTCATTGTCGACTAATCGTTATTTTGTGACAGTACCACATTACACACAGTGCCGGGGATAAAAGCACAATGGGAGACTTAGTTTGTGTGTCAAAAAAAATGCCCAAACACAACAGATTACAAATTAAATCACTAAATATCAGTAATTTCCATGTTTAAACAACATTCACATATTTAAATGTTCTGCTGTTTCTATTGTTTTTAGAGATGGCAGAAATAATCGCTGACTAATCGAAAAAATTATTGTCAGATTAGTCGACTACCAAAATAATCATTAGTTACAGCCCTAAAGCAAACACTGCATTAGTAACAAACATTAGGCATGGTCAATAGCTCTTTACAGGGATTGGACAAGCTATTCGTGCCTTTGCACATCTATGTCACCAATGGGTGCAATCAAAAGTAGCTGAATGCTGCATTCATTTAAAGGGGTACCCACATACAGCTCTGGAAAAAATGAAGAGACCACTTCAGTTTCTAAATCAGTTTCTCTGATTTTGCTATTTATAGGTTTATATTTGAGTTAAATGAACATTGTTTTTTATTCTATAAACTACAGAAAACATTTCTCCCAAATTCTAAATAAATATATTGTCGTTTAGAGCATTTATTTACAGAAAATGAGAAATGGCTGAAATAACAAAAAAGATGCAGAGCTTTCAGATCTCAAATAATGCAAAGAAAACAAGTTCATATTTATAAAGAATTTAAGAGTTCAGAAATTAATATTCGGTGGAATAACCCTGGTTTTTAATCACAGTTTTCATGCATCTTGGCATGTTCTGCTCCACCAGTCTTACACACTGCTTTTGGATACCTTTATGCCTTTACTCCTGGTGCAAAAATGTAAGCAGTTTAGTTTGGTTTGATGGCTTGTGATCATCCATCTTCCTCTTGATTATATTCCAGACGTTTTCAATTAGGTTAAATCAAAGAAACTCATCATTTTTAACTGATCTAATATTTTCTTCCAGAGCTGTATACTCAGACATATACATCGTACCTCAGTGCTGTCCTCTCCTTCCCCATGGATGAAGACCGTGGCCTCCAGGTTGTTCTCGGTTGGCGCGGAAAGAGCCCTGCAGGAAAGTGCCGCTCTTAATGCCCGCCTGGATTCTGGACAGCGGCAGGTGTTCTGGGAACATCAGCTTACTGCCCGTTATATCATTCTGCAGGAAGATTATTAGGAAAATGTGAGTTTAAACAGGAGGAATCTTACAGGGAGAAAAGGGTTCATCACTGCTGATCTCACCTGATCATCAGACGCCAGTGCCAGACTGTCCACCAGCTCAGGATTACCAATCAGGCTCTTAATGTACTCCTCACCTGCACACAAACACATCCATAAAACCCTACTGATTCATCTGTTTATCCAACTATCCATCCATTCATTCATTAATCCAAATATACATGCATCTATTCATCCTTTACAATTGCAATCCATCCATCTTTCTGTCCACCCCAATAGATATCCATACATCCATCTAATTATCTATACATCTTACTATTACTTACTATTGATGCATTTGTCCATCTCACTATACACTACTCTATCCCTGTATCCATCCTCACAGCCTTTCATCCATTCTTCTGACCATCCATCCCAATACACTGTCACAAATCCATTCATCCAATTATCCCACTTTGAACCCCTTTCACTATCTAGTCAGGCATCCATCTGTCCATCCAACTTATCCATTAATCCCACCCAGCCATCCTTCACCCACCTGTTAAAATGATCTCACTACTTGTCCATCCAGCCATCCAACTGTGTATTAGGGGTGTCACGATTCTCTAAATCCTCGATTTTATTTTATTTCCGATTTTAGGGTCACAATTCGATTCTCGATTTTCTTTCTGGCCTATGTCAGTTTTGGATTAATTTATGGTCAGTCATTGGTTTGATTAATCAAATTAACAATATCTTACTTCAAAAGGTGGGCTTGATATAAGTGATGCAAAGTGATTAAAGTGATCTGTAATACACCACATTAGGCACTAATGGTCAAATTTTAATTATTTAATTAAGATAAACGTAATGCCATCTAGTGGCTTTTTTGGTAGCAGCAGTGTGCACTATTAAAACAGCAATGTGCAACATAACAAAATAAATAATAAAAAAAATACAGGAGCAGTCATGTACAAAATAATAGAACGATTAGAGCCGTAACTAAATTAACTATATCCTATTATAACAGTTAAACATGAAGACTTTTTGCGTAGCATGCTGCGCCATCAAGAATTTCCCCCGGGGATCAATAAAGTCTGTCTGTATGTATGTATGTATGTATGTATCTATCTATCTATCTATCTATCTATCTATCTGCATAGTGCTCGCCCGCGTGCTTGCGTAGCTTACAGGGAGGGATCGTCGTTCCTCTTTTTGACTTCGAGGCTCGAGACCATGACCTCATTTTGATCGATTTCGGTGAAATATCGAAATCGTGACACCCCTACTATGCATCCATTCATTAATCCACTAATCCCACTATCCATTCATCTATCCATCCCACTATCCAATCCACTGCCCAGTCACACCATCCGTCCAATTAACTATACATCCATTCTACTGTCCATCCCACTACCTAGTCACACATACATTTATTCAACTATCCATCTACACTTCCTTCTATCCCTTTATAGATATTTATTTGTCATTCCATTAGCCAGTCTTTTATCCATTGTTAGAAATTCGGCCTTCAGGAACCAGGTGTCCGATTCAGGAGTCAGGAGACGGCTTCAGAGTTGACTTGAGTTTATTCACGTGCAGACAGAAAATCTACACGGGCACAGCTTAGGCAGTCGATCAGAAGCAATCTGACTAGGGATATTTTGAGGGGACTTTACATACATGAGAAACTGCTTTGAACACAGCAGGGGGAGAAAGGGTAAGGGTTTATGGAGGAGTATGTGGGGGGTGTCATCATTGGGGGTGTCTCTATCAACTTATGTTAAACAAAGGAGAGATGTGAGAGATAAGGGTGAGGGGCAAAAGGTTAGGAGTGTATAGGGAAAAAGGGGGGTTAAGGAGTGAGACAGTTTAGAACCTAAGAAAACTTAATAAAAGTACAATTTGTTGTTGACAGAATCTCTCACCATCCATCCAATCATCCTACTATCCATCCACAAGTATTTCCACCCTAGTGAAGCAACCATCTTCCAATTCATCTCACTATTCATTTATCCAGCTAATCATCTCACTGAATCGTACAACTGTTCATCCACCTGTCAATTTAACTATCCATCACTCCCACTATTATTCCATTACATCATACAACTCTTCATCCATCTATCAATTTAACTATCCATCCATCCATCCCACTATTATTCCATTATATCATCCAACTGTTCACCCATTCAGGTAAATTCAAGTGCAATATACAGCACATACATCTGTAGGCCAGCAGGCCGCTCTGCTCAGCTTTCTCCTTGTTGGCTCGGACGTTGGTCAGCAGCACAACCTTCAGCTCTCCTACATTCGGGGCTTTACTCAGGTGATCTGTGTACCGTTTAGCCGCCACACGGATGGCCCGATCGTTGCGGTCGTTGGCGATCTCTCCCTGCTCCCGCTCGATAAACGTCTCCCTGAATGAAACAGACGAAAATGTAGTCAGATTATACTCTTACTGTTATATACTTGGGCTGTAGCAATGAAAATAAACTGAGCTTTTAAATGGATGCAAAAACGTTGAATTTCCAAAGCCTTAGTCTGTATTAAAGCAGTAAAGCTGGAACAGATGGTGTTGCTGCTGTTACTCTCTACTGCCGCATTTACACATTTACACACAGCATTTTCACGCTTTCATCATCATAATAACTAGAAAAAGACACAGATAAACACAGAGAACTCTGTAACTATTAAAAGTAGAACTCTTTTCTTTAGAGAAATTACAGATGAAGCCAGAGAGAGTGGTGAGGACTGTTTCCTACACCTTTAAAAGACTCTTGGAAACTGGAGAAAACTGCTACAGGAAGAGTCACGTCTGGCTGACCCACATACCTGTCAAGCCTCCTGTTTTGGCCGGGATACTACCGTATTTTACTCCTCTTTCCCGCCGTCCTCCCGTATTAGTATTTTCCCGTAAACTTCCCGTATTATATTAAAATTTTAAAAACTTTATTATTAAGGAGACAGCTGTGTGTCTCTTAACCAATCGTGGTGCCGGTTAAAGGAGAAAGTCCTGCCTTTCAGGAGAAACAGCCAATCAGGTTGCTGGTTTTGCGGAGCGCAGAGGAGGGTCAGGAGGTGTCCCTTAGCTCCCTATTGACCATAGATCAATCATTATGTATATCAGCAGTGTATTAGACACATCATACCACCACTTTATTAAATGCCTTTAAAGCAGAGGAAGCTCTAGAATATACAGAACAGTGTTAATATGCAGTAGAATATGCAGGAACAGGGTTGAGAAACACTGATCTAACGTGACTTCTGTTCATTTTTTTATTTACTGTAATTGTATGTTTTCAGCAACTAGACAGCAGTTTAGTCAATAGTGTGACAATGTTTAAGCAAGTTTGTGAAAAGCATAAAGAGAAAGAATGTTGCAAAAGAAACGCTAGATCATTTTTATACATCTTTTGTGAATGTTGCAGAATTAATTTATTTTCATAGTTCAGGGAGAGTTTTAGGGTTTGTTAGAATTTGTTCAAATCTCAAGTATTGTGGGGTAAGGATTACATATGTAGGAATGTCCACAACATTTTAGAGTAAACAAAGGTAGACCTATCAGATTCTAAACATCTAATTGTAGTTTGTAAGTGGTTCACAGGTGATCACGTTCCTGATTAAAGGATCGTCAATTATAACGATCTGTGAGGACAGAACAGACCATGTGATTGTGATTAAACAGATATCCCCAAATTAGGCCATTTAAATGAATTAATTTTCAATTCCATATAAACAAATAGATTGTTAGCTCAATGCCACACAACAGTGTCAGGGAACTCCAGGCCTGGAGGGCTGAATTCCTGAAGAATTCTGGCATTTTCCAGCTCTGGAGCACCTGGTTCAACTCTCTGGTAATTGCCGGGTTTGGTAGGTGTGTCAGAGGAGGTAAATCAGAAAACTGCACTGGACCCAAGCCCTTTTGAAACATCTGGCTTTTGGATTTCTTTTAAAATTGTTCAATAAATACTCATAAATATGATATTTTCAACAAGATGATTTGATATACAAGATGTTTGGGTATAAAGAAACAGTTTTATGTTGAACAGTTTAAAGAATCGACACAGGATTCAGAGGCTCTTGGAAGAAGTTGTAAAGTAAAACTGGAGAATTCATATATTATATATATTATAAGGTTCTTGAAACATCTCTTAAGCTTCTAAAATAGATTCTAGTCTGTTTAACCACATTTTTACAAAGTATTTCCACATTTGCTCCTGTATAGCTTTGATGTCTTAAAGGGGCACTAAACCCTGTGATTTTTTCTGACTCCACCCTCAGCTCAAAATTGAAAAAGGCTAAAAAATGAGAGGCATAGTTTGAGAGGGGCACTGGGTGATGTATGGGTTTAGGGGTGGGGCAGGGGGGAGAGCTGATTGGCTGAGCTGCAGCAGATAGTTGGACACCAGGGGCCTCATGTACTAAAGGTGCGTACGCACAAAAACATTGCGTACGCCATATTTCACGCTCACGGTCTGATGTACTAAATTTGACTTGAACGTGTGAAAGTGCGTTCCCCCACGGAAGTTTTGTTTTGGGCGTACGCCTTTTTTTTTGTGCGTATGTATTGTGTTTGTCATTTGGCGACACTTAGAGGCGATGCATTGAAATTACAACTATTAAGATATCCTTTATGCAAACATTGAAGTAAGCATTATTGGGTAAAATAAAGTAAATTAATCAGACAGTTTCATTGTCTTACAGAAATAATCGTTTAACGTGTTTCCACTTAGCCTAGATTAGGTTTGCGCTGGAGTTGTTGGAGATGCAGCGTTGGCATTACTGGAAAATACTGCTAATGGCCGAATTCATTGAGCGCGCATTTTCCGTGACCATTATGTTTTTTTGGCCCATGATGATGACTGGCTTATAAGCAGTTTTAGATTTCCAAGAGGATAAGAGTATAAGAAAACAAGCTGAGTGCGTGACGTGTGTCTTTTTGGTAGGCAACTCATTTAAAGCATTTAAATGAAAGCATTTATCTTAGAATAATAAAACTTAAAACATGGGTAATTATACACTATGCGTATATATTATTATTAATAATAATAATAATAATAATAATAATAATAATATTAATAATATAACATTATACTCTGCGTAATTGAGGGAGGAGTCGTGGCAAGTGTGATGCTTTCGTGCATTTGCGCTTGATTTCAAGTTGATTGTGATGTACTAAGAGAAAGTACGTGGAATTCTGCCTACGCACGGTTTGATAAATCCGGATTTTTTTTTGTGCGTACGGAACTTTTCAGATCTGAGCGTACGGAACATTTTAGTAGGAAGTCCACGCAAGTCTTAGTACATGAGGCCCCAGAAGAGGGACGGTATTATTGACTGACTGATCTGCATATTGTGATGTGTCTGCGTACCAAAAAACATAGAAACATCATCCTTGCCTATAGCACAGTTGAACCATCACTGATTGTGGAAACTTCCTACTAAGACTACGTTCCCATTACAAGCCACATTGATCAAATCAGATTTTTTTGTTCAGATCAGATTTGGCTATCTTGACGGTTCACATTCACAAATGTAAGTGATCTGTATCTGTGTGTAATGTGAACGAATCTGTCCCTGAAACTTCTCACATGCGCACATTGATACCTGTATAAACGTCGCCTTCTTCACCAACAACAAAAACCCTCATATTAGAGAGACGACTCGTAGCTTTATAAAAGGGAAATGGATGAGTTAGCACCGAGAGATGGGTGGGTACGAGAGAGAAGCACGTAGCGCTAATTCTTATGCGTAAAAGCAAAAAGACACATGAATTCTGATTTGACCGTTCACATTTATGTCGAATGTCCATGAATCAGATTTCTGATTTAGGACCACATATGAAAGTGATTCAAATCTGATAAAAAAAAAATTTAAAAAAAGGATTTAGCACGTTCACACAGCCATGAAAAAATCAGATCTGAGCCACACTGAGCAAAACATTTAATGTAAACGTAGCCTAGACCTCAAGCAGCTTGAACTGTGTGTCTCTCCACTCTTCCTCCAGACTCTGCTCCCTTCATTTACAAATAAAATGTAAAATTTACTGATGATCAGTGATGGTTTGGAGAGCCATGTCATCTGCTGGTGTTGATCCACTGTGTTTTATCAAATACAAAGTCAGTGCAGTGTTTTCCCACAAAATCTTACAGCACTTCATGCTTCCCTCTGTTGACTGTTAACTTTTATGGTGATGTGAAAGATTTCATTTTCCAGCAGGACTTGGCACACTGCCAAAAGTACTAATTGGTAATTTAGGTTTTAGGTTTTGAGACTACATTGGTGAGATTGTGTTTGTGTGTGTGTGTGTGGTATAGAGGGTGGTTTACCTGGTGCATGACTACATTAGTATCTGGTAGGAGGTAGTGTGTGTGTGTGTGTGTGTGTGTTTGGTATAGAGGGTGGTTTACCTGGTGCAGGACTACATTAGTATCTGGGAGGAGGTAGTGTGTGTGTGTGTGTGTGTGTGTGTGTGTGTTTGGTATAGAGGGTGGTTTACCTGGTGCAGGACTACATTAGTATCTGGGAGGAGGTCGTGTCAATAAGTACACAGGTCGCTGTCTATCTGGGGGTCCCGCAGCAGCACAGGAGCTCCGTCCCCGCACTCCACGCACACCTCACTCCCGCACCAGATGTCATCCCGCAGATAATGGTCCCGCACGATCTTCAGCACCCCGCCCGAGCGCGTCTTCTTCACAAAGGTCTTAGACTTCAGCATGATTTAACCCCGCTAATACAGATAAATACGCACACCGATACACACAAACACACTCCTATACACACGTGTATCCGGCCGGAGCAACCACAAAACACGTCCGGGCTGCTACAACCCCCCGCAGCCGGTGTTCTTTCGAAATGTCCTACCGCGTCGAACCGTGCTGCCCTAATGTATATTAAAGTGTAAAATACAAAAGAAGCACTGTTTCCAGTTACACTTTTGTGCAATGGCAGTGCGTCCAGGTTGTTTGATGCACATAAACCCCCCTAAAACAGATGAATTATAAATAAAAAAAACACAATAAAAAATTTAATTGTGTAGGTCAGCGCATGCGCAGTACCTTTGGGAAGCATGTATCGATGGGTAGCACAATTCGACAGAACACCGGCCGGAGTGGGTTTAACCTTAGCTTAGCACACAGACCTCCGCGATTACCTCGCCTTTTTTACGTTTGCGATATATATATATATATATATATATATATATATATATATATATATATATATATATATTTATATATATATATATATATATATAAATATATATATATATACATATGTGTGTGTGTGTGTGTGTGTGTAGATATTAAACTACCTCTGCTTAATAGACAACAAGTAATTAGAACCATTCAGTGGAACCATTCATTAAATCTCTGAATATTTACCATATAAAATATAAGGTATATTAATATAAATACTCCATACTTCAGTATTTTTAATAATAGACACAATCCATATTCTGAACACATCATTACCTGGCTACCAATCACACAGCGAGTGGAGCTGCCCTCTTTTACATGACGGTCACAGGAACGCTGTGGCGTCATGGATGTTCTATGACGTCATCGCCGCGATAGCCTATAAAAGCGGCTCAGACTGGCAGGTTGGTGTTTTGTGACTGTGCTGATAGAGTTGGAGATGGAGATGGAGATGGAGATGGAGATGGAGATATATACAGAGACAGAAAGTGATAGGATCCTGGAGGAAATTTGCCATATTATGCGTGATCCACTTCGGGCAGTTATACTGAAAGCATTAATTTACGATTCCGTTTGTTTTGGCTTTATGTTGGGGGGTGCTGTGGGAGCTGCCCTCGGAAGTGCCCTGGCAGCTGCCCTGGGATATAAGGTGGTCGCTGGTGTGTGGGTCGTTGGTGTGTTGGCCACTCGGTCTGTTCTGTTTCGCTCTGTGAGGAGGGTGTTTTGGCGCTGGTAAACCGTCTCCGGCGGCTGGGTCGAGCCGCTCTCCAGCGCTGATAGCCCGCCTTCGAAGTCTGGGTCGAGCCGCTCTCCAGCGCTGATAGCCCGCCTTCGAAGTCTGGGTCGAGCCGCTCTCCAGCGCTGATAGCCCGCCTTCGAAGTCTGGGTCGAGCCGCTCTCCAGCGCTGATAGCCCGCCTTCGAAGTCTGGGTCGAGCCGCTCTCCAGCGCTGATGTATAAAAACATTTGGTCTAAAAAAAAATGGAGTTTAGAGAATTTGTCGGTGTTTTTATATTAACCAATATATAGACATACATGGTCCATGCATATATTGCCCTATATTAAACAATATATGTACTTTTGCCATATATTTTTGTTTCATAAGGGATACCTCTACACCTTCTTATATATATATATATATATATATACATATATGTATATATATATATATGTATATATATATATATACATATATATATATATATGTATATATATATATATATACATATATATATATTATTTATCTGTTTCTTCTAAATCTTTGTTTTAACAATATCAATTACTTCCAATACCTTGTTTACTTTGGAATGCTCTCAGCGTTGTTGCAAATGAGCCAAACACTCGTTATGTAAACCAAAGCAAAAATAAAAAATGATGATGAAATCTTAACAGTTGTTGAAAATACTAACTATGTGTAGACTGCACACATCCTGTGATGCACGAAGTTAAATCAAGTTCAAACAATATGATGTACTACACATAATATTTTTCTAAATGTAATACTAATACTGTCTCATCTGTGGTGACGTTTTCTTGTGAATTTATTTCAATAGCTTTTAAACCTTGATGATATTGATACAGAACAAGTTGGATTAGAACAAATTCCACCCACATGATTTACTACAACTCTTATATTTATATCTTTATCCCTTGCTGATCTGTGGCAATAGTTTTTTGTGAATTAATTTCAATAGCTTTTAAACCGTTGATGGTACTGATATAAAACAAGTTGTATTAGATCAAGTACCACACACATGACATACTACAACTCTGATATTGGTCAATTTAACCCTTGCTGACCTGTGGCAATAGATATAGAAGAAACAGATAAATAAATAATATATAAGAAGAAAAAAAATAACATTAAACTAAAACTGCTGAAATAATTGTGCAAGTGTAGCGGTATTAGTTATTTTTCATAATATTTATTTCAAAAGTAGTCACAATAGAACGTAAACCTTTTAATTCTATCATCTGAAAATTCTGAAAAATCTGACAGTCAGACTTGGGGTAGCAAAATGGGCTACAAGTGATTATTTGATAAAATATATACTAAATTTAAACACACTTTCTCGCAAAATCAGAATGAAATATTTTATGATATATCTTTAAAGCCTACAGTAAGAAGCAAACCGTAATACTGATAGTAATTTCTGCCACCCGATTCGAATGTTATCATTCTGTCACGCCTGGCCCTGTTTCCTGTCTGTCCTCGTGCCTGTGTTGTCCCACGTGACCCGTGCCCCTGTGTTCTGTCAGTGTTTTTCCACTCACCTGTGTCCATTTGTTGCTCCGCCCCTCATTAGTCAGTCCCCAGGTGTTACCTGTTCTCCTTCCCGCCTTGTGTGTATATTTAAGGATCTTTGTCATTAGTGTTTCTGTCGGTTCTTGTACGTTTTTACGTCTGTTAGTGGTCCGTATGTTTTCCCCAGTTTCCTCAGTCCTGTTTACGGTTTCCCCAGTTCCCTGTGTATTTTGTATTTGTTTTCAATAAATCCCGTTTTGGTTTGCAATTGCGTCCGCCTCCTCGTCCTCCCTGCACCCCACCCTGACAGAAGGATCGACCTAAAATGGATGCAGCAAACCCATGGACCGGCTCCAGGTTGGCGATTCGCCACGCTTCATGCGGGACCCCGGCGTTGGAATCCCCGAGGCCTAAAGGACGCCACAGGCCTCGGGGTAGACGTTCTAAGGGGTCCCGCCAGCCGAAGGAGGATCCCTTTTCCGGGGAGGATTTGCTTGGGGGGGCGCTGCTGGTGTGTGCGGGGAGCCTCGGGACTCGTCTCAGGTTGGGTGAAACCTACGAGTACCCGAGGCTCGTGGAGCGGAAGCCGTGGGACTTCCTCGGTTGCGCTCCCAGCAGCTGCGAGGAGGAAGAGGAGCTCTACCCCGCACCAGCCCGTACTCCATTGCCGTTTCCCCCAGGGGCTGTACTCTACCCGCGCTCGGTGACTTTCGCGGCCGAGATGCCGCGCTCCGTGAAGCCAGCGGATGGGACGCCACGCTCTGTGACTCCCGTGGCTCATCCGCGCTCCGAGAATCCCGCGGCCGAGACGCCGCGCTCCGTGAAGCCAGCGGATGGGACGCCACGCTCTGTGAATCCCGTGGCTCATCCGCGCTCCGAGAATCCCGCGGCTCATCCGCGCTCCGAGTATCTCGCGGCTGAGGCTCCGCGCTCCGAGAATCCCGCGACCGAGACGCCGCGCTCCGAGAATCCCGCGACCGAGACGCCGCGCTCCGAGAATCCCGCGACCGAGACGCCGCGCTCCGAGAATCCCGCGGCCGAGACGCCGCGCTCCGTGAAGCCAGCGGATGGGACGCCACGCTCTGTGAATCCCGTGGCTCATCCGCGCTCCAAGAAGCACGCGGCTGAGGCTCCACGCCCCGTGACTCCCGTGGCTCAGCCGCTCCCCGAGACTTCAGCGGCGGCCGCGCCGCTCTCTGAAGCTCCAGCTAAGCTAGCTAGCCTGCTAGCTCCACCGCACTCTCCAGCTCGGCCGGCTTCCAGCTCTCCAGCCCGGCCGACTTCCAGCACTCCAGCTCGACCGGCTTCCAGCTCTCCAGCTCGACCGGCTTCCAGCTCTCCAGCCCGGCCGACTTCCAGCACTCCAGCGCGGCCGGCTTCCAGCTCTCCAGCCCGGCCGACTTCCAACACTCCAGCTCGGCAGGCTTCCAGCTCACCAGCCCGGCCGGCTTCCAGATCCTCGACTCCGGCTCCGGAAGCAAGCTCCGGTCCGGTGTTTACAACCACGCCCACTGCTGAATCTGCGGCTCCAGTCCGGGTCTTGGCGGCAGCCGCACTCTCAGCTCCCGCTGAAGCGGCTTCTTCGCCAGCGGTGCCAGCCGCCCCCAAGCCCGCGGTGCCAGCCGCCTCTGACTCTGTACCCGCGGTGCCTGCCGCGCTCACGCCAGCAGGACCCACCGCCTCTGTTTCAGCGCTGCCCGCGGCTCCGGCCGCCTCTGACTCTGTGCCCGCGGCTCCGGCCGCCTCTGACTCTGTGCCCGCTGCCTCCCCAGTTCACGTGCCTGGGCTACCCACCTCTGCTCCTGTGCCTACTCCCAGGTCACGAGCTCCTAGGATTGCCGCGCCTGCTCAAGCTGCACCCGCCGCGCCTGCTCGAGCAGCACCCGCTGCCCCAGCTCAGGCACCAGCAGCACCCGCTGCTCCAGCTCAAGCACCAGCAGCTCCCGCTGCTACAGCCTCAGCTCAAGCACCAGCAGCTCCCGCTGCTACAGCCTCAGCTCAAGCACCAGCAGCTCCCGCTGCTACAGCCTCAGCTCAAGCACCAGCAGCTCCCGCTGCTACAGCCTCAGCTCAAGCACCAGCAGCTCCCGCTGCTACAGCCTCAGCTCCGGCACCAGCAGTGCCTGCCACCCATGTGGCTCCCGCTGCTACAGCCTCAGCTCCGGCACCAGCAGTGCCTGCCCCCCATGTGGTACCCACTGTCCCTGACCCTGTATCCGCGGCTCCGTCCGCCTCTGACCCTGTACCTGCTCCAAGAACAATGTTTGGCCCTAGGCCCCGTGTCCCTAGACCAGCAAGGCCTCCTGACTTTGCCCCCAGAACTCTGCCCAGGCTGGCCCCTCAGACATTGACTTTTCCCAGCCCTGGGCTTCCGTCTATGTTTGTGTTTGTACCTGTGTCTGTTCCTGTTTTAGTTCCAGTTTCTGTCTGCGTCCCAGTACTCGTTTCCAGTAGTGTCTCAGTTCCTGTCCCCGTCACTGTGCTAGTTTCTGTCCCAGTTAATGTTTTTGTCCCTGTTCCCCTGTCCAGTCCTGTCCTGTCTGCATCCCTGTCTAGTGTCCAGAACCCCGTCCAGTCTCCGTCACCCGTCCAGTTCCCCGTCCAGTCTCCGTCACCCGTCCAGTTCCCCGTCCAGTCTCAGTCTCCTGTCCAGTTCCCCGTCCAGTCTCAGTCTCCTGTCCAGTTCCCCGTCCAGTCTCAGTCTTTCGTCCAGTTCCCCGTCCAGTCTCAGTCTCCTGTCCAGTTCCCCGTCCAGTCTCAGTCTCCTGTCCAGTTCCCCGTCCAGTCTCAGTCTTTCGTCCAGTCTCTGTCCTCTGTCCTGTCTCCGTTTCAGTCCCCGGTTTCGTCTCGTGTTTTCCCCGGCCTCTCCCCGCCGCCAGCCCCCGGGGTTCGTTTTTACGCGCCTCGGGAGCTGCGCGTTTAGGGGGAGGCTTCTGTCACGCCTGGCCCTGTTTCCTGTCTGTCCTCGTGCCTGTGTTGTCCCACGTGACCCGTGCCCCTGTGTTCTGTCAGTGTTTTTCCACTCACCTGTGTCCATTTGTTGCTCCGCCCCTCATTAGTCAGTCCCCAGGTGTTACCTGTTCTCCTTCCCGCCTTGTGTGTATATTTAAGGATCTTTGTCATTAGTGTTTCTGTCGGTTCTTGTACGTTTTTACGTCTGTTAGTGGTCCGTATGTTTTCCCCAGTTTCCTCAGTCCTGTTTACGGTTTCCCCAGTTCCCTGTGTATTTTGTATTTGTTTTCAATAAATCCCGTTTTGGTTTGCAATTGCGTCCGCCTCCTCGTCCTCCCTGCACCCCACCCTGACACATTCCATTGAGATAACATTCGAATCGGGTGAGATTTCTTGATGAGATAATGTGGGTCACACCAATCATCCCATTTAGACACAGTACAGACCAGCATTACTGAGATACTGCCTATAAATAGCTACAGTGAATAAACTTGCCCATCTTCAGATTAATCCCTTTAGTTAGTTAGTTTAGTTAGATCTTTTCTTTTATCATATGAATCAGCACTGAACATGCACTGTTTAGTCTATAATGAAGATTGACAGACAGACGGACGGATGGGCGTGTCTTCAGTGGCTTCTTCTTTTACCATTTGTCAGTATCACACAAAACCTTGAAACTAATCCACAGATAACAGTGGAGAGGGAGAAGACAGACAAACAAATCCATTACTCAGGCAATTCTTTATTACAAACAATGACCATAGCCAACCAGGTCAATTTGACAGTCAAAATATAAAACCGTTAAATAATTAGATGCAGCTAGTCTTTACTGCCCAATGAGTGCGGTGGCAATGAAAAACTCCATTCTGTTAGTGAAAAAGGAAGAAACCTTGGGAAGACCCAGACTAATTGGTTTGCTAGCCTCTTAAAATTGCTGCTTTATCTTTGAATATATACAGAAAAACATTTTAAACCTGTGCATATTAAAATGTATTTCCATTATATTATATTTTAAACATATCATAGTGTTTTTTTAAACTTTCCTTTGATGATGGGCATAGTAATCCTTTATGTTCCAACCAGATCAGAGGCATCGTATGACATCTAAGAATATGATCAAATGTGTACAAAATATTCATTTCATATACATATTACAATAGGACTCCTTCTGGACAATATGAATCCCAGGTACAGTTAGAAAATGGGCCTTTCTGGAGTATCTTATCAGCATCATTGTCAGCTTTACAACTAATTATTAATTGATATTATACATTAAACTTAAGAATGTTATAATGAATAATAATTATTTATAACTAGTTAATGATTAATAATGCCTTAATGTAGGAAAGTCTTCACTTTGTTTGTTTCAGTTAAATCAGCAAGGTGTAGTTCATAGACCACCCACTAGATGGCGATAAAGCCTTATAGTTGAATGCTATTTTCCTGTGTAGCTAGTGTTTTGTCCTTCATGTTCTGCTGTAGTTCCCTCGTGCAGTAAACAGAGCTGGAAGCAGATCCACTGTTCATTTGATGACAAATGCACTATAATCTACAGTTTGTGTACGTCAATTTGACCAAAGTACGTTTGTTGATAACTCTAACGCTATAATGAGTAATATATTTTGTAGTTGGCTTCATATGTTGATCCTAGGTTACATATTGCATCCATTTTTTTACTAGCAGAGCTAACTGCAGGAGTTAAAGTGAATGATATTGTGTATGTTTGTTAATCCTATGTCAATCTTTTACGCTATTTGACTACTTAAGCACTTCAAATGTGTGTCCTATTAGTAGAGTAACTGCTTTATAGTGAGTAGTTTGCACTAACTATAGTCACTGTAAGAAATATGGATGAATATCTCTCTGAGCCCTGCTCTCTTACCAGAGCCTCCTGTTTCTAAGACCTACCAAGCCAGCACCCCCAGAGTACCCACTCTACTTCACTTCACTTGTGTGATAATTAGTTGAGACATTCTGTCATAGGTACTGTTAATTAATGTATCCTTATTGTAAAGTGTTAGCATTAATTAGTTTTTTTCCTGAATTCTTTTAAAAGAATTTTTTGTGATCTTGCTCCCGTAGTGCATGAATGTGAATGGAAAATTTGACAGTTGACATTGCTTTATATTGACACTCTCCACCAAATTGTACCCCATAAGATGTCTAGTGATCATTCTGAAGCTTAAACATTTTGATAAAAGGATGGTCGTTTATTCTTTAAAAGTACAGTGCTAAGTATGTATTTCTCTTAAACAGCAAAACTTGCTTTATAGCAATTTCTTTCCTTCATTATCTACATTTGATTTATGCATTTTAATTTTAGTTTAAAAACTCTATTTTCTTAAACTACTTCATATTATTTCATTTACACACTCAAAAATTAATTTTATTCATTTTTTTACTTTCATTTTAACAGAATTTTTTTTCTAGTGTTGCTAGAATCAAAATGCTGATCACAAAAGCTCCCGAGATAAATTGGCATTAAGGAAAATTAAAGAAAGTGATGCACAAAAGAAAAGAGGGCAGCAACACCACAAAGCAGACGTGTCTTGATAGCAAGTTACATGAAATCTGTCCATGAAAAAGAAAAAAAAAACATAATAATATGTAAAAGGTGAAATGCACAAGGATTAGCTGGGTGTAGTAGCAGTCTCAAGCTCTCACACCTTCCTCACTCCTCTATGAACTTACTACGTTGAAGGAGATTCATTGGAGATTTTGAGCTTGTAAACAAAAGTCACGAAAGTAAAAACATTTGTCCCCACATCCACACACAAGTTTACTGCAGTATTACTGTCTTCTAATGTCATCTTATTTTTGTTGCAGATATTATGCTGCTTTTTTCTGGAACAGGAATCCGAAGGAAAACTGGCATTAACCTTCAAAGAGAATTTAACAGATTTCTCTAATGTTACAGACATACCATGAAATGGTTGTGAGTGGGGTGAGAGAGTAGGATGAGAGAGTGAGTGGAGCCCTCTTCTGTTGGCTGTTGTTTATTAATAAAGAATAATGATTTTTTTTTGTGTATTTGTGAATCCTATTCTAGGGCACTCATTATCCAGCTGATCCAACTCACCAGCTAAATTGATAATCAGTCAATCAACCTTTATGATCACTTATTTACACCTTGGTGACCCTCATTTACAATGCAGCTGAACATTTACAGTTTAGAAGGGATTGAAAAGTGATAATATGGATGAGAAAAAAAAATATATATATATATAAACCATAAGATTTACAAAGTAAAACATATTTAAAATTAAGAAAAAATAAATAAAAAATATAGCTGCAAGCGGCAACCAGCGGGTTCAAGCACCAACTGGCACAATTGTGCCTCACAGAGCATAAGATGGTGATGTGTAAGAAGGCTTAGTATTTGTAGACACTCTGTCACATTTAGAAATTATCAAAAGTCTTTCTCCTGTTATTAATGTTGAGCAGAGGTCTTTCAACATGATCAGTCCTACAATTCACATACAATTATGTTGAAGTTTGTAGAATATTCATTAAGTGAGGTAGAATTAGTCAAAAGTTGTCCACATGTTATGGTTTTTGATCAAGAGACTGTTCATAAAGTGGTGTTCAGATTGACATTTTGACCTTTTCAAAATAAGCTGATGTTTTTGACCAAACAAGTTTATATTAACACCAAGGAGTGAATGTTCTGACATGACATGTAATTATAAAGTTGTTCTAAATCCAGTTCTGAATTAAATGGCGCTTCATCACAGTGATATTGTAGAGAGGTCTTTAACATTGTGAGATGATTAGAGCAAATCCTGCAGAGTTACAGCAATTTAGGGTGGTAATACCAAGGACGCACAGATTGCTTAAAGCCTGGACACTCTTTTAAGTGACCATTTCACAATTGAGTTTAATGACTCAATAACTATTTAATAACTATTTACCTACAGACTCTACAGTGTGCAACAAGACCAAAATGGAGGTGATAGGCCAAATATCCAGAGAGTAGTTTGACTAAAGCTATTTCTAAACAATTAGCAATTATGAATAAACAAAGCATTTTTTAAACATAGTTTAAAATTTTGACAGAGGCACTGCACTTAATATGGCAAAAGCAATTAGATGTCAAAATATTACAGTAGGATTGACATATAGTAGTTTTTTGGAACAGCGCCCCCAATGGCCATATTGTTTCACCACTTTGCAGGTCACTATAATGTCTCCACCTGAACATAACTCCCAAGTTCCATCCTGATTGGGCAACATACAGTCTGCCAAAATGCCTGCTGAATGCTGATTGGCTGATGGGGTTCGGCCATTTTGATTGATGAAGTTGCCCTTTGAACATCCTTTAGAGTGTGTATGGTAGATTCTGTATGCAAAGTTTCAGGTTGCTAGGTTTCACGGTTGCTGAGAAATGGGGCATATATCCGGAAGACTAATTTGCATATGGTGGCCATGTTGTTTACAAATTTTAATGTTTTTGAGGACTTTTGAAGCCCATGCTCTCCTGAGTATTTTGATACCAAACATGCCAGGATTGGTCAAAATCCCTAGGACTAGTTTGCAAAAGTATGTTTTGCAAATTAGCAAAAAATCTAATTAGACCGAAGTGCATGGTCCAAATTGGAAAGTTGTAGATATTGACCCAAGGAATCCAGCAAAAAAAATAATTTTGAACGGTCTTATGGTTTTTGAGTTATTGAGAAAAATGTGAAAAATGAATTTCCTTGTTTATAGTGCCACCACTAGACCAATCGTGCCATTTTTGTTGTCCACCGAGATACTGAGGCACTGATACTACATCTACCTACCAAGTGACATGTCTCTACAACTTACGGTTTAGGCTGTAGATATGCTTTTTCAGGAGAAAAAGAATAATAATAATAATAAGAAGAAAAATCTGAGTAAAAACAATACGGTTCTACGCACCTTCGGTGCTTGAACCCTAATAATAAGAAAAATCTGAGTAAAAACAATACGGTTCTACGCACCTTTGGTGCTTGAACCCTAAATATAGCCGCAAGCGGCAACCAGTGGGTTCAAGCACCGGCATTGGCACAATGGTGCATACTAGAGCACAGGGTGGTGAGGTGTTAGAAGGTCTAATATAATTGGAGAACCTCTGTCACATTTAGAGATTATCAAAAATATTTCACCTGTTATTAATGTTGAGCAGAGGCCTTTCAAAATGATCAGTGCTTAAATTCACATACTAATCTATTAATGTTGGCAGGATATTCATTAAATGAGTTACAATTAGTCAACAGTTGTCTACAGGTTATGGTTTTTGATCAGGAGACTTCAACCAGAATGTTCACAAGGTGGTGTTTAGATTGACCTTTTGACCTTTTCAAAATAAGCTGATGTTTTTGACCAAAGAAGTTTAACTTAACACCAAGGAGTGAATTTGTTGACATGGCATGTAATTGTAAAGTTGTTCTAAATATAGTTCTGAATTAAATGGCGCTTCATCACAGTGATATTGTAGAGAGGTCTTTAACATTGTGAGATGATTAGAGCAAATACTGCAGAGTTACAGCAATTCAGGTCAGAAAGTCTATGGATGCACAGATTTCTTGATGCCTGGACACTATTGTAAATGAAAATTTCACAATTGTGTTTGATGACTATTTACCTGCAGACTCTACAGTTGTGCAACAGGACCAAAATTTAGGTCATGTGTCAAATATCCAGAGACTAGTTTGAATATAGCTCTTTTGAAATAATTAGCAATTATGAATAAATAAAGCACTTTGTCAACATAGTTGTATTTACAAATTTGTCAGAGCCACTGCATTTAATATGGCAAAACCAATTAGATGTCACAATATTACAGTATGATTGACATTTAGTAGTTTTTTTGGAACAGCGCCCCAGTGGCTGGATTGTTTCACCACTTTGCACGTCACTACCACCTAAACATAGCTACCAAGTTTCATCCTGATTGGGCAACATTCAGCCTGCCAAAATGCCTGCTGAATGCTTATTGGCTGATGGGGTTCAGCCATTTTGATTGATGAAGTTACCCTTTGAACATCCTTTAGAGTGTGGCTGAGTCCAGAAACTTTTGCTACTCCTCCTCTCCTACTCCTCCTTTCCTACTCCTCCTCTCCTACCCCGGAAGAAGGTGGAGGAATCGATGAGAAGAGAGGAGGAGGAGGAATGGAGGGAAGGAGCTGTAATTGGGGAAATGGGACAGCTGATCCCTTTTAGATAGGATGTTGACTACAGTTGAACTGAGCCAATCACAACGCTCACTTTCAGCACGTTTCAGAACATTACTATCACACACAGCTAAAAATTCAGATATTCCAATAAAATCCTGTTTACTCCCAGCCGCATTTTAGGCCACATCTCTGACCAGTGACTCTGGCAGCCCTGTCTGACCTCAGCCTTATGAGGGATTCAGTTTCCTCATCAGTCCCTAAGTTAAAATAAATAAGTAAATAAATGAATTAATTAAAATTTATATATATATATATAAATAATATATGTTTTTATATGTATAACATGATACACATAGGGTCATAAATATAGTTTTACTGAGCATACAGTTTATCTAATCTATAAATTATATTACTGCTTTACTGGCTGTTTAATTAGATAAGGAACCTAGTTAATTAATATGTTTATGACGTATATTTGGGCGTTGCCTTCCCCATTTTCGCGTGCTCTGTGGGCGTGGATGCAGTGATGTCATTGGAAAATCCTTAAAAGTCTTCCGGAGTAGGATACACTGATGTAACCTCCGTTGGAAGCCCCTACAGGTGGATTTTAAGCGGCTCCTTTCGTCTCCTACGGTATTCGGACAGGCGGCAAGATGGCCTCACGAAATCAGTTTCCGGGTCACGGAGGAGAGGAGGAGGATCGGTAGGAAAAAGGAGACACTTTTGGGGTTTCTGGACGCAGCCTGTGTATTGTAGATTCTGTATGCAAAGTTTCAGGTTGCTAGGTTGCACGGTTGCTAGTTTGCAAAAGTATGTTTTGCATATTATGCAAATTAGCAAAAAATCTAATTAGGCGGAAGTGCATGGTCCAAATTGGTTGTGGGTATTGACCCCAGGAATCCAGCAAAAAATTATTTTGAATGTAGGTCTTATCAGGGTTCTCAAGTCTCACGCTTTTCAGCGAGTTCACACGCTCTCACGCCACACATGGCATTTCACACGCTTGAGCCAATCAGAAAATAGATCGCTCTGTCGTTATGCAGACCTAGCCAAAATGCTTGTTCGACTTAACCCGGCGCTGCGCAGTCCGATCGCCGCCTGGCTCGGTACGGTGCATGCCGGTTAGTTTTTTTGTCCGACTTGCGTCTGCGCCTTCATCACGTGACGATGACTTCCGGCGTTATAGTCCTGCGAGTGTGCCCGACCGCCAGGCGCTTTACGCAGACGCTGCAGTTGCTCCCCACCAACTGCGTGAGCCTAGACACGCCCTGATGACGACAGAGCTTAATCCTCATTGGTTAGAAGATCCGCAGACACCAATCACGTGTGAATCTTTTTATTATAAAATATATATCTCCTCTAAAACCCCTTAAAAACACAGTATTTACACTGTCATATCTAGTAGCAAGACAGTTCATTTTCATACAGTATTTAAAATATTTATTTGTTCATAATCAGCATTTTATATAATAATAAAGCTCAACTGCTATCATTTAAACTGTTTTATAAAGCATTCTGAACTGCTCTTATTAATTATCTTTAAAAGCACTACGTAACTATTATACTGAGATCTACATTTCTGTCCTATTTTTTTCTGTTGTGAAATGCGCTAAACAATTAAAGCTGTGTAAATGAGAATGATGTTGTATTTATTTCCAAGAACAAAGAACAGAGAAGCTGGTCTGCAAAAAACTGTTTTAAAGCGGATTGTTTTATGTGTGATTCATCTTTAGTGTCTGAAAATTTACTTTTCTGTGTCTGAGGAACAGACTTTTGAATAATGCCCAATTTAATCCCATTATTCATTTTGTGCTACACAATACACCTGTAACATGACAGTATGTTTTGTGAATATTTATAACAAGGTTTTATCTAAATTTAATAACACTCATGTTATCTCTGTTTCACTTATAAACGGTTTTATTCACACCAGAAGTAAATAAACAGCGCAATCATCGCGAGATCCGCTGTTGTTCAGGTGAGCTGCAGGTGGAGACTGTCCGACCTGACTTCGGGCTATCAGCGCTGGAGAGCGGCTCGACCCAGTCGCCGGAGGCGGGCTATCAGCGCTGGAGAGCGGCTCGACCCAGTCGCCGGAGGCGGGCTATCAGCGCTGGAGAGCGGCTCGACCCAGTCGCCGGAGGCGGGCTATCAGCGCTGGAGAGCGGCCCGACCCAGTCGCCGGAGGCGGGCTATCAGCGCTGGAGAGCGGCTCGACCCAGTCGCCGGAGGCGGGCTATCAGCGCTGGAGAGCGGCTCGACCCAGCCGCCGGGGGCGGGCTATCAGCCGCAAAACACCCTCCTCACAGAGCGAAACAGAACAGACCCAGCAACCAACACACCAGCGACCAACACACCAGCGACCACCTTATATCCCAGGGCAGCTCCGAGGGCAGCTCCCACAGCACCCCCCAACATAAAGCCAGAACAAACGGACTTGCAAAAGATTGTGAGCAGTATAGCCGCCCGAAATGGATCACTCATCATTTCGAGAAGTTCCTCCATGATCCTATCTATCACTTTCTGTCTCTGTATCTCTCTCAATCTCCAACTCTATCAGCACAGTCACAAAACACCAACCTGAGCCGCTTTTATAGGCTATCGCGGCGATGACGTCATGGAACATCCATGACGCCACAGCGTTCCTGTGACCGTCATGTAAAAGAGGGCAGCTCCACTCGCTGTGTGATTGGTAGCCAGGTAATGATGTGTTCAGAATATGGATTGTGTCCATTATTAAAAATACTGATGTATGGAGTATTTATATTAATATACCTTATATTTTATATGGTCAATATTCAGAGATTTAATGAATGGTATATACTATATACCATTCATATATATATATATATATATATATATATATATGTAACTATTTAACTATCTCTGCTTAATAGGCAACAAGTAATTAGACACAGACTTATGTGTAATAATTAAACAAGCAAATCTTTAATTATTAGACTATTTTACATTTTTAAATAAACAATTTAGAAGATGGTGTCGCGACCACACCGCGAGGCTCGGCGTCTCTCCAGTTTTTGGGACTCGGTAAAAAGCAGAATCCGGTGAAATTAAACAACGGGTAAATTTGCAGGTTAATTAATAAATATTTAGAGCTTCACAGTATCTCAGTGTTTTATTATTTATTCACAAAATCAATACATGAAGTTCTGTGTGATATTGTGTGAGTAACTAACGTGATCAAGACTGGTAACTTACACAAGGCTATTGCCTTTTGGTGTTCTGTCAAGTTATGCTATCCCTCGATACGTGCTTCTTAACGGCAGTGCGCATGCGCCATCCCACAGTTTTTAATTTTTTCATGTTTTTAATAACGATTAATTTTTTCCTTGGGTGAATTAAACCACCTGCTTCAATGTTTAATTGCAATTAAAAAAGTGATGGCAAATAAAAAAATATAAGAATAATAAACTATAAAACAAATACGTTTTAATCACCTTCACGACCATAGTTTACACCTATGTCATAGCACTTGTAGCACTGCCTAAAATAGTGCTTATTTTGTATTTTTACACTTAAATATACATTAGAAGCACCTAAAATAGTGCTTCTTTTGTATTTTTACACTTAAATATACATCACCACCTAAAATAGTGCTTCTTTTGTATTTTTACACTTAAATATACATCACCACCTAAAATAGTGCTTCTTTTGTATTTTTACACTTAAATATACATCACCACCTAAAATAGTGCTTCTTTTGTATTTTTACACTTAAATATACATCAGCACCTAAAATAGTGCTTCTTTTGTATTTTTACACTTAAATATACATCACCACCTAAAATAGTGCTTCTTTTGTATTTTTACACTTAAATATACATCACCACCTAAAATAGTGCTTCTTTTGTATTTTTACACTTAAATATACATCAGCACCTAAAATAGTGCTTCTTTTGTATTTTTACACTTAAATATACATCAGCACCTAAAATAGTGCTTCTTTTGTATTTTTACACTTAAATATACATCAGCACCTAAAATAGTGCTTCTTTTGTATTTTTACACTTAAATATACATCAGCACCTAAAATAGTGCTTCTTTTGTATTTTTACACTTAAATATACATCAGCACCTAAAATAGTGCTTCTTTTGTATTTTTACACTTAAATATACATCAGCACCTAAAATAGTGCTTCTTTTGTATTTTTACACTTAAATATACATCAGCACCTAAAATAGTGCTTCTTTTGTATTTTTACACTTAAATATACATCACCACCTAAAATAGTGCTTCTTTTGTATTTTTACACTTAAATATACATCACCACCTAAAATAGTGCTTCTTTTGTATTTTTACACTTAAATATACATCAGCACCTAAAATAGTGCTCCTTTTGTATTTTACAGTTAAATATACATTAGAAGCACCTAAAATAGTGCTTCTTTTGTATTTTTACACTTAAATATACATCACCACCTAAAATAGTGCTTCTTTTGTATTTTTACACTTAAATATACATCAGCACCTAAAATAGTGCTTCTTTTGTATTTTTACACTTAAATATACACCAGAAGCACCTAAAATAGAGTTTCTTTTGTATTTTACAGTTAAATATACATTAGAAGCACCTAAAATAGTGCTCCTTTTGTATTTTTACACTTACATATACATTAGAAGCACCTAAAATAGTGCTCCTTTTGTATTTTACACTTAAATATACATTAGAAGCACCTAAAATAGTGCTCCTTTTGTATTTTTACACTTACATATACATTAGAAGCACCTAAAATAGTGCTCCTTTTGTATTTTACACTTAAATATACATTAGAAGCACCTAAAATAGTGTTTCTTTTGTATTTTACACTTACATATACATCAGAAGCACCTAAAATAGTGCTCATTTTGTATTTTACACTTAAATATACATTAGAAGCACCTAAAACAGTGCTCATTTTGTATTTTTACACTTAAATATACATCAGAAGGACCTAAAATAGTGCTTCTTTTGTATTTTTACACTTTAATATAATTTACTACCAGAAATTGGTACAGTAAGATCAAATAAGAACATGTTTAATAGACAAATTCAACTTACATTTCAACAATAATCTTAGTGAATAATCTTAGTCAGATATAATATTGGTACTTTGTACAACTCTTTGTTTGGAATGAGAGCACTGCTGTACGCTGCCAAAACCCTAACTGGTCACTCGCGCTGGAGCTGAAAAGCGCGGGAAAAGGATAAAAGTTGCCTCAGCGGAGCGGCTAACTGTACCCTAGCTAACGCTAACCCCTTTCCCCCTCAGACTGACCCACAGATACAGCTAGATATGAGTTTAGACTCAGTCTAACTCACTCTGCAGCTCCACCCCTGAAAGTATCCGGTTCCTCACCTTTTAAAGAGAGAATTTAACCCGTGAAGCAGCTCCTCAGTTCAGCTCCAGTAACATTCAGCTCAGAGAAAAGTCCTCAGCTTTCAGTCCAACTCCTTTATATCCCTCACCCGGAGCTCAGAACTGAGAATAACACTCATACTGCACTGATATCTTACTGATACTGTAAATAAACCTGATCTACACGCTGGAAATAACGCTCAGAATGTGGAAATTAAACCCTGTAAATTTCACATCATAATGGAGGAGTTTCAGCTAACCCTCCTCTAGCCCTAACACTGACCAATCAGAGCCCAGGTAAAGCTGATATAGCCTCGCCCACACCGTGCTCTCATTGGTCAGAGAGTCTGTCACTCAGATTGTTTTAGTATTTGGTACTTATTTACTGTATTTTAGCAGCTCAGAGCTTCTCTATTAATTATTATCAATATATTATTAATTATTACACTGTAATCTACTTTACTCTCGCTGACTTACAACCTGAAAATAAATTTTCATCATAATTATGATTTTACTGGCTTATATTTAATTAATACAAACAAATAAATATTTAAAAACAAATGATCAAACATGACTAACAGCAAGTAAAATTAATGATAATAATAATGATAATAATAATAATGATCCATTGTTTGTATTAATTTAATATTGTATTAATTTTAATTCTACAGCACTTATAATAATAATAACAATAATAATTATTATTATAATAAGAAATATTATTATTATTATTATTGTCAGTGTTGTTATTATTATTATTATTAATACATTATACTTATTACCAGATGTTAAATAAATTAATCACTGTATTTATACTTGTTTATTTATTTGTTAACCAAATTTTTACTTTCTTTATATATTAAATAAGATAAGATCCGGAGAAATTCTCTAGGTGCCACTAGAGGGCGATGTTCACCGTGTGCTGGATCAGGTCACGTGACTGTAGGAAAGCGACAAACTGCAGAAAACTGATAAAAAAGATATGTTTAAAACAGAATCATATAAATCAAATAACTGTATAATTGATGCAGTGTATCTATGATTAATACGAATTGTTCCTGCTTAATTCACTCGAAATAATAAATATATGAGCGTGTATTTATAGGTTAAATACATTCAAATATATTTCTAAATGTATTTTAACGTTATATGTTTCTAGATCTGTCACAATAACGCATTATGCCAGAAACTGTTATTGCCATTTAAACACCATTTCATCCCACTGATGAATACAACAGTTTTGTGTCAGTGCTAAGTTGTAAAAATAATAAGAATCAGGCCTCAGACATGTATCGGCTTCAACACTCTCCATTTATTTTTCTTCTCTGCCTCCACATGCTTCTTATATCTCAACTACGGCCAGAGCTCCCTCTACTGTCCTTTTCATGCAATAGCACAACAAAACATTTTCCCTTTCTTCTGAAGCAATTACTTACATGTAACACTTGCACAACATAACTCACTGTAAAATCAGATTTGTAACATTACCAACTTAAGAAATGAACAGCAACATAAGCTTTACAACTGTATTATCCAAGGCAGCATCTGTAAATTAAATACATGAAAAATAACCAGTTTCACAGTATAAGATCATCTCAGCATTACTTGTTAATCATGTGAATTCAATCCAACATTTTGTAGTGTACCTCAACCAAACAATAAGGCTTCTTCACTGGTCTTATAACATATAACAACTAAACAGTAATGGTTTTACTTTTTTTTTAATCTCACATAACTGCTTAACCATCTTGGAGTGTTTCTAGACCTCTGACTTCTTCTAAGTATGTCAGCAGCTTCATTGGTGTTTTCAGCTAGTGTAACAGTATCAAATACAGTGTCCTTGTTTTGTTCTGAACCAAGTAGGGCTTGTGTTGGAAAATGTGCAAGTTTCGAAGCATTCCACTTGCGTCCGTCACTTAGTGTGAATGTATTGTGTCCCACTTTCTTCACAACAATTCTTGGTTCTGTGAATCTTGAAGATCCTTTGTGAACGTGCTCCGGTCTACGGACACGAACCGTATCGCCCACTTTGATTGTTGTTGTTTTAGCTCCCTTTTTCTTGTCTGTGTATTCCTTCATTTTGTTTTGCTTTTGTATCACCCTCTTTTTGATTTGAGCATGGCCTTTGCTTTTAAGTGCCACCGGAAGTATGTTTAATTTGGTGCGCATCTTTCTGTTTCTCAGCAGCTCAAATGGGGTGGCTCCGGTGGTTGCATGAGGAGTAGCTCTGTAGTTGTGCAAGAACTCTGTTACAGCTTCTTTCCATGAACTGTGACTTCTCTCACATGTCTGTAAACAGTCCTTAAGCACTCTGTTAAATCTCTCCACGGCCCCATTAGCTTGAGGGTAATATACACTAGACCTTAGGTGCTGTATCCCTCTCTCCTTTAGAAATTCACTGAATGCATGAGAAGTAAACTGACAACCGTTGTCTGAGACGAGATACAATGGATTACCTTCCCTACTGAACACAGTTGCTAAAAAGCGTAAGATGACATCTGTAGTGACAGCAGAGGCAAATGCCATCTCAGGCCATTTACTGTAGTAGTCTGTGAGTACAATAGCATAACGGCAGTCCCATGTAGCCGTTTCAAAAGGACCCGTAATGTCTAATGCAACCTTTTCCCACGGAGCATCAGGCATTTCAACTGGCGTAAGTGGAGTAGGGGCAGTTTTAGTTACCTTATCACTGTATTGACAGTCCACGCAGGAAGTAATCACAGACTGTACCAATTTATCCAGTTGTGGCCACCAGAACAGTTCATGCAGCCTTTGCTTGGTACGGACTATGCCTTGGTGTCCCTCATGTGCTAAATCAACCAATCTAGGACGTAGAGAAACAGGAACAACAACTCGATCTGGCCCCCTTGTTATCAGCGATCCATGGACTGACAGTTCATCTCGTACCTGAAAGTATGGAGCAAGGTTCTCAGGCAGATTTTGTTTGCATTTGGGCCAACCTTTTTGAATTTGGTTGCGCAGTAGAGACTGTTAACTGTTAATGCGCATGCGTGTTCCACGAGGGGGGGTCGTTCTGAGGGAGAGCGATGTAATGGCGGTTGTGTGAATACGGAGAAGTAAAGTTTGGAGTTCGTTTAAAACGCGTGTTGTCTTTGTTCACTAACATTGGTAGCAGAGGATGGTTGCACACAGCTACAAAGTGCCGCCTCCGTTTGATGAAAACAAGTCGGATTATGAAAGTTGGAAGAATGAAATCAAGATCTGGAAGCTAGTTACTGAGCTGGACCAGAGGAAACAGGCGCTAGCAGTAACCCTGTCTCTAACTGGAAAAGCGAGGACTATAGCACTGGAAATATCCGCGGAGGATTTGAACAAAGACAATGGATTAACAACGCTTTTGCAGAAATTGGACACGGTGTACTTGAAAGAGGAGAAAGACCGTCAGTACGATGCTTATACGGAGTTCGACAACATCAGAAGAGATAGCAACGTTACCATGATGGATTACATTGTTGAATTCGAACGGGTATACAACAAAATGAGTAAGTTGAAAATGAAACTACCCGATGCTGTTCTCGCATTTAAATTACTTGATACTGCTGGACTTACAGTTAAAGACAAACAATTAGCGCTTACCGCTTGCTCTGATGTAACATTCAGTAGCATGAAATCAGCCTTGAAAAGGATATTTGGCGATAATTCACCGCCAGCTGGTGCTAGTGCATCAGTTGATCCTGACTGTGCGTACTTCACAAGATTTACTGGAAAAAAGGACAAGTCAAGCTCTCAAAGTCAAACTCCTGTGCCACCTGGGTCAAACCCATTAGACAAATATGGAAGAAGATCCCGTTGTGCTATCTGTCAGAGTACTTACCACTGGACAAAGGACTGTCCTCACAAAACTGAACAGGCAGGATTAACAGAAAGTGTTGAGAGCCACACAGAAGATATTGATGAGTGTCACATAACTTTGTTCTCAAAAGAAACATTGTCTGAAGCAGAGATATTCATGGTAGAGGCTTTAGGATCAGCTGTAATTGACACTGCCTGCACCAGAACAGTTTGTGGAGAAAAATGGTTTGACAACTATGTTAATGGACTGAAGCAGAGCGAGCTGGAGACCCAAACCAGTGCCAAAGCGTTCCGATTTGGAGATGGTAGACTTGTTCATTCCACAAAACGTGTGACAATTCCAGCTGTGATCGGTCAGACTAAATGCTATATAGAAACAGAAGTTGTGCCAGTCGACATTCCCTTGCTTTTGAGCAAAACATCACTAAAAAGAGCAGGTGCTGTCCTGGACATTGAGAATGATAAAGCCACAATGTTCAGGCAGCCAGTGAAACTTGAGCTGACCTCCTCAGGTCACTATTGTGTTAACATAAAAGCAAACGATAATTCAGCAGAGAATGATATCCAGAGTAACGAAGAAGTTCTGACTGTAACTGAAAATATGACAAGACAAGAAAAACAGAAAGTTCTGTTAAAACTACACAGACAATTTGGACATGCATCCGTAGAAAAGCTAAAAAAATTGCTGGACTGCGCAGGCAACCATGATGATGACTGCCTTGCAATTCTCAAAAACATTGTAAGCAAATGTGACACATGCATACGATACAGCAAGTCAAAGCCAAAGCCTGCAGTGGGCTTACCCATGGCCTCAACCTACAATGAGACAGTGGCTGTGGACTTGCATGAGTTGGAACCAGGGGTATGGTATCTCCATGTCATTGATCACTTCACACGTTTCAGTGCAGGGAGTATTGTGACAACCAAGAAACCCAAAGACCTCGTGAAGCATCTCATCCACTGTTGGATAAGCGTGCATGGACCCCCATATAGACTGTTTAGCGACAACGGTGGTGAATTTAACAATGAAGACATGAGAGATATGGCTGAAAAATTTAACATTGAGCTAAAAACCACTGCAGCATATAGCCCATGGAGCAATGGCCTCTTGGAAAGACATAACCACACCCTGACCGACATACTGTTGAAAGTGAAAAAGGAAAATGAATGCAGCTGGTCAGTGGCTCTAGATTGGGCCTTGATGGCAAAGAACTCATTACACAATGTGCATGGCTACAGTCCATACCAACTGGTGTTTGGACAAAATCCCAACATGCCATCAGTTCTAACTGATAAGCCACCAGCACTTGAAAGCCCTACGATGAATACCTGGATGGCTCAGCATATTACAACTTTGCATGCGGCACGCCGAGCATTCACAGAAGCGGAGTGCTCTGAAAGAATCAAACGAGCCCTTCGCAAACAACTGCGAGCCAATGATGATCGATACGAAACTGGGGACAAAGTATACTACAAACGAGCTGACTGCCCACAGTGGAAAGGTCCAGGGGTGGTCATCGGCCAAGATGGTGTGGTAGTCTTTGTAAGGCACGGGGGCACATATGTTCGTGTGCATCATACAAGACTGAGAAAGACTGATACCCAACATACAGTGCTAGAAGATATGGACATTCAGCAAGAGGTGACTGACAAACAAACGTTGCCGGATTCTGAACTTAACCACGAAGATGATGATACTGATAGTGGGGAAGAGACCAATACACATGACTTGCCTGAATCAGAAAATCATGCTGTAGCCGCTCCACTTGCTCATGAAAACAGACCAAATGCTGACACAGTAAACACTGAAACATTCACAAAACATGGAGAATTGCGACTAAAAGCTGGACAAACAGTGACATATACAGATAGAGAAAGTGGACAAACATTAACAGGAACCATTCTAAGTCGTGCAGGGAAGGCCACTGGAAAACACAGAAATTGGTACAATGTACAGTTCAGTGGATCTGGGGACCTTGCTGGTTCCACAGGCTCAGTAAATCTGGGTGAAATGGACAATGTTCAAACTGTACCAGCAGAGCACACTGTCTTATGTGAGGAAAGCAGTACAGAGGAGACTCTGATGGTTGATGACGATATTTTTGATGCTGCAAAACAAGCAGAGTTATGCAATTGGAAGAAGAATGATGTCTTTGAGGAAGTGAAAGATGAAGGACAGAAATGCATCACCACAAGGTGGGTGTGTACACTGAAGGAAACCACTGATGGTGTCGCACCTAAAGCTAGACTAGTCGCCAGAGGTTTTGAGGAAATGCATATTCAAGAACTCCCAAAAGATTCCCCAACATGTGCTTCAGAGTCATTAAGAATGATCATGGCTGTCATATGTCAAAAGAAATGGCAATTAAATTCTATGGATATAAAAGCAGCTTTTTTGCAAGGCAAAGAATTGGCTCGAAACATCTACATACGCCCACCACCAGAGGCTCAGAGCCAAGGCGTTCTATGGAGACTGAAAAAGTGTGTCTATGGACTAGCAGATGCCTCTCTTTATTGGTATAATAAAGTGAAGGACACAATGCATAATTTAGGAGCAGTCATGTCGCAAGTTGATCCAGCAGTCTTCTACTGGTTAGATGACTCCTCCAACGTCATGGGAGTACTCGGCTGTCATGTGGATGATTTTATCTGGGGAGGTTCTGAAAGATTCGCCACAAAAATCATACCACAGTTAAAAGCAGCTTTTCAAGTTGGACGGGAAGAACACAACACCTTCAGCTATATTGGAATGGAGTTCTCCTCTCTTAATGACACAGTACAGGTACAGCAGAGCATGTACATCAAGAACCTCCAGCCCATTCCAGTGAACCCGGCTAGAGCTGCTGAGCGAGATGCTCCCCTAACAAATCAAGAAATTGACATGCTTAGATCAAAAATTGGCCAAATATTGTGGGTAGCAAGACAAACAAGGCCAGATGCAATGTGTGATGTATCCATCTTAGCATCCAGTATGAAAGCTCCTACTGTTCAAAATCTGCACTCTGTAAACAAACTGATCCAGAAACTCAAATCTGATGAAGTGACCTTGAAATTCCAGCACCTAGGCAAAGACAGTTCCTTACAGCTTGTCGTGTTCAGTGATTCATCAATGGGCAACCTTCCTGATGGTGGCACTCAGGGTGGTCATCTAATCATGCTCATGGGAGAGAATGGAAGATTCTCACCTATATGCTGGCAGTCGAAAAGAATAAGAAGAGTGGTGAGAAGTACTCTTGCAGGGGAGACACTGGCCCTTGCAGATGGCATTGATAATGCAATATTTCTGGCCACACTCTACTCAGAACTTACTGTAGGTGACTGCAAGCACAGAGGCTTACCCATAATATGTATAACTGACAATCACTCACTCCTGGATGCTGTAAAGTCAACCAAACCAGTTACAGAGAAGAGACTACGGCTTGAAATTAGCAATATCAAGGAGCTCATACAGTCCGGAGTCATTCGACACATCATGTGGTCAGCGACCAAAGACCAGCTTGCTGACTGCTTGACAAAGAAAGGAACGTCAGCTCTACTCCTCCTAAAGGCCTTCAGCGAAGGTGTATGGCACCTCAAGGAATAAGAGAACAAGACAGACGTTTAATGGACTAAAAACATTTTTAAGGCAGTATTTTTTCCCTTTGGACAGTATTACACTTGAGTTTTTTTTTTTTTAAAAAGGGGGAGTTTGTTAACTGTTAATGCGCATGCGTGTTCCACGAGGGGGGGTCGTTCTGAGGGAGAGCGATGTAATGGCGGTTGTGTGAATACGGAGAAGTAAAGTTTGGAGTTCGTTTAAAACGCGTGTTGTCTTTGTTCACTAACAGAGACAAGTCTGGGCAAATTTCACTGGCAGAAGTGAGCTCTGGAATAGAAATGGCACACAATGACTCTTTAAAGACAGTTGCAATCATGTCAGGTTCCTCTGTTTCCTCATGTGTAGTAGTCACTGGTAATCTGGATAGGCAGTCGGCAGTGACATTTTGGTGTCCTGGACGGTAAGTAATATCGTATGTGAAGCAGAGTAGTTGCGCAGACCATCTGGCAATCCTCAGTCCAGCACGGCCAGCACCTGCGGAGGTAAGCAATGTGGTAAGTGCATGGTGGTCTGTTCGAAGGACAAAGCGACGACCCCAGAGGTATGTTCGCCACCTCTCCACAGCCCAAACGCAGGCAAGAGCTTCACGTTCGACCATGGAATACTTGCGCTCAGCAGAAGAAAGTGTTCTGGATGCAAAAGCAACAGTTCTTTCACTTTGGTCAGGGTGTAATTGAGTTAATACCGCACCCAGTCCATAATCTGAAGCATCAGTAGTCACATACGTTGGTAATTCTGGGTCATAGAGAGCTAGAGCCTGGCTATTGACTACCAGCTCTTTAAGAAAAGTGAAACTAGATTGTGCTTCAGTTGTCCACTTGAACCTTGAATCTGTGCAGTCCCTGAGCACTGCACGCAGTGGCTCGCTAACAGTTGCAAAATCTGGAATGAACTTACTATACCATGATGCAAGGCCCAGGAAAGATCTCAAAGAAGATGTGAGGCTGGTGTCATGTGGGGCTGGGGCGTGAATTACAGCAGCAACTCTGTCCTGGTCCGGTAGCAGTCCTTCCATCGAAATAGTGTGACCCAAGTAGTTGAGGGAAGGTTGATTGAACTTGCATTTGTGCATGTTTAGTTTGAGTCCTGCATCAGTCAGGGCCTGGAGCACTCTTCGAAGGTTTTCATCATGTTCTCTTTGTGTAGTGCCATAGCAGATGACATCATCCAGGTATGCCTGCACACCTGGCAAGCCTGCAAGAATGATTGACATCATCTTTTGATAGGCGGAGGGAGCTGAAGGCAACCCAAACGGGACTCTGCAGAAACGAAAAAGTCTGTCATGTGTGATAAATGCAGTAATATCACGACTGTCAGGGTGCAGAGGCATTTGGTGGTAAGCAGAAGCTAAATCAATCTTAGAAAAGACAGTAGCCCCTCTTAAATTTGAGAACAGTTCCTCCATGTGCGGTAATGGGTGGCAATCAGCTACAATGACTTTGTTTGGCTCCCTCAAATCTACACATATGCGTGGTTTTCCACCATCTCTTTTGTGTGTCACCACTATTGGGGAAACCCAAGGGGAAGAATCAATGCGTTCAATAATGCCCTTATCCTGGAGATCCTTGAGCTCCTCCGAAACAGCTTGTCTGACTGCAAAGGGAAGTCTCCTGAGTTTTTGTTGTACTGGAACAGCATTTGGCAGTACATGCACTTTGTGAAGGAAGTTTTTAGCATACCCTATTTCCTGAACTGACACTTCTGAAGCAGCATTTTCTAGTACAGTTTTTGGCACAGCTGGGTGAGCGGTAAAGGTAGGCTGAGTATTGGTAGTGACGACTTTTCGTCCTTCAAGTTTCATTTGCAATGCCTGAAATAAATCTAAGCCAAGGAGGGCAGCACCTGACTCAACCACAACAAGAGTACCTGCAGCAGAATGATGATCATGAGAGATAGTAGCTTTTAAGCACCCCTTTACATGTATTTTCTCTTTTGCGTATGTAACAAGAGCAAATGTAGGTTCAGTTAGCACACCACCTGGGAAGCAGTTGTGATAAATGTTCTCTGGAATAATGGACACTGATGAGCCTGTATCTACAATCAGCTCAACAGGTTTGCATTGTCCATTAACAGTCACTTGAACCGTGCAGAGGATCTTGTCTTGCACTGCATTGTTCATATAAAGAACTGTTGGTTCATTTATTACAACTTCACGTACCTCCTTTTGTGTTGAACGACATACACGCGAAAAGTGTCCTATTTTACCGCACTTGTTGCATTTTACTCCGACAGCAGGGCACGAAGGTTTGTTGGCGAGGTGGCTGAAAGATCCACAGTGGAAGCAGGAACGGTGATTACCCGTGTGAGCAGCAGCAGGAGCAGGATTCTGTAGCTTCTTCTTTGTGTCCCCGTGACGATTTGTGCGACTTGTTTTAGATTGGCGTTGTATTACCCTTACTGAAGCGGAAACGCCAGCAGCGGTAGCATCAGACAGAACGTTAGCATCTCTTAGTCCACTTTCAATTTGCAGCGCCAAAGTAGTAGCTTTTACTAGAGTTAAGTCCGGTTCGAGTAGTAATCTGTCTCTTATGCGAGCATTAGCAACACGCTCGATCAACTGATCACGTAGCATTTAGTCCTCCATGTCCCCAAATTCACATGTAGCAGCTAACTCCCGTAATGAAGCTAAGAATTGGTTTACCGTTTCATCCGGTCTTTGCATTCTTTGGCGAAACTTGTGACGCTCAGCAATTACGTTCACCTTCGGCACAAAATGTTCTTTCAGGGCAGTAATAGCGGCTGCAAACGTGTCTCCGGTATTCGGCAGGGTGTAGAAAAGCCTCTGTCCCTCTGTTCCCAGAGCATGAAGTAGCACCGCGCGCTTTCTGGTATCAGGCCAGCCATCTCCCGACGCAGCTATCACCAGCATGTAGTTATCAAACATCTTTATCCATGTTGGAAATGGTATTGCTGGTTCCCCCGGGCAGGGCATGAATGGAGCGGGTAAAGGCACAGAAATCGACATCCTCGTCGCCAATTTTGTGTCAGTGCTAAGTTGTAAAAATAATAAGAATCAGGCTTCAGGCATGTATCGGCTTCAACACTCTCCATTTATTTTTCTTCTCTGCCTCCACATGCTTCTTATATCTCAACTACGGCCAGAGCTCCCTCTACTGTCCTTTTCATGCAATAGCACAACACAACAAACAGCATTACTTTTAAAGAGCAATGCACTTTTAATTACTAAGAAGGTTCAATTCAAAACAGAGTTAACTTTCCGCCTCGTTCATATTAATGAGACATTCTCACTATGTAAACACAGTGAGCAGTTCTGAGGTCAGCAACAATTACTGAGCTCATGCCTATATATTGTACAATAATCTAAAATCAGAATAGTATTTACATTTAATTGGTGTAGAATATAAATATTTGTGCATATGTAATATTCTTACATTTTAAAATGTATTTAAACAAGTGTAGTATATTATGGATTTTTAAAAATGTATTATATAAATATATTTCCATATATTTCGTCTCCATATTGTTTCTCTGAACAAACCAAACCAGAACAGACCAGCATAAGTTATATTTTGGATGCTGGTATTCTGGTCTTCTTGGTCAGACTGTGTTACTATCTAAACCAGCACCAGATCATCATAAACCACAGAAATTTATACGATATAATCTAAAGGGCGCTTATAATCTATTCATTACGGTAACTTTCCTGAGGAGTCACACAGCCTCACAGGAAGGGGGCGTTCCCTGTAGAATCTGCCTCGGCTCTGCAGCAGGAGTCAGAAGGTGAGTTTAGAGTTTATAAACTACAGATTAAACAGCTTTTACAGCCTGGAGTTCCTCTCCTTCTTAGCTTTATATAAAATAGAGTGTAAATAACGCGTGTTCTTAGTGTACAGAAGTGATGTATCAGGATTACAGAGCGAGTTCAGTCTGTAGAACTGTGGAAATACTGGAACTGTTATCAGTCTGACTGTGAAAACAGGGCTTTATTTATAGATTTACATTTATAGCGTTTATCACTCTTACAGAAGCTCTTAACTGTTCACTCAGAAAGTTTCTCCAGCGAGTGAGACTAGACTCCAGAGTCTAAACCCTCCTCTAGTCTGTAGATACTGTACAGTACTATAGTCAGTACTGTAGTGCTGCCTAGATCCAGAGATCTACACTCAGCAGCTCACAGTGCTGGAGGAACTACACACACCCTGTACTGCAGTTACAGTACAGATACCCAACATCACATATTACTCCAGTTAAACTCCTCCCTTTAGACCTCCACTGGAGTAAAAGTACACAAGTATTCCCCCTCAGATCCACAGTACCAGTCAAAAGTTTGGACACACCTTAAATTCAGTGTGTTTGTTTTATTTTAAAATGTTCTGTATTGTAAATAACAGCAGGAAAATCTCCCTCAGAGTGAGAGAAAGAAACTGGATCAACACCGGATAGCTAAATAAACAGCAGAAGCCTGAAAGGATGATGTAATAGCTGAACACAAAGACACTGATCAGCCCCACTGTCAGTTTACTGCAGGAACTGAAAGAGACGCACCCTGTTAGCAGTACAAAGGTCAAAGCGCCACAGCGTCCAGCGTCTCAAACATCAGGAGAAACCCGCCTTCCTTTAACAGTTAATATTCAATAAAAAATTATATAATAATATTACATTCCTGCATGTAACAACCAGTCTTTTAATGGTGAGTATCAGCCAATATCCATCCAATCTGATCTGACCTGACTTTAGTGTTTGTATAAATAATTCAGCCACACAGTTTAGATAAGATGTGCTGCTGATTTATACTGAAGGAAAATCACTTTATTTGTAATAATAGTTTATATAATGAAACATTCTGTACTTATTTATTTAGTCTAATCGAGACTGTTTACAACCCCAATTCCTGTAAAATAGGGAGGATTTACCTGAACACTTATTTAACAGATTTTCTAAACTTATTAAAAGAACAGATTGAAAATGGAAAAGTAATCTCCATTTTTTTCTCTCCATTTGCAGGTGTGAACAAGAAGCTCTCACTCTGTGGGAGATTTCTGAGATCAGAAACGTGAGACAGGCTGGTCAGTCACTCACTCCCTGCAGGAATGAAGCCGCCGGTTCTGATTAGCTCAGATCTGATGGACCGTGTGGAGGCCAGGGTTCACTCCAGTGCTTCTGTTTTAAAGCTGGAGAACCGTATCCTGGTGCAGGCTTCCTCTGTTCGATCCGTGACCCCAGACTTATCATCTCCAACCTCCTCCATCTCCTCCTCCTGTCCAGCACTCCAGCCATCCTTTCTCTCCTCCACCCAGCTAAAGCAGGACCTTTTCCCTTTCCCCTCCGTCTCCTCCTCCAACCACTCTCCATTCACAGCATCCCCTGCTGGAGGAGGATCTGCTGGAGGAGGATCTGCTGGAGGAGGATCTGCTGGAGGAGGATCTGCTAGAGGACATTCTGCTGGAGGAGGATCTGCTGGAGGAGGATCTGCTGGAGGAGGATCTGCTGGAGGAGGATCTGCTGGAGGAGGATCTGCTGAAGCACATTCTGCAGTAGATGGTTCTGTTGCTGGGATTTTCACTGGTTCTTCTGAAGAGAAAGAATTAAAGTTTAAATCTGAGCAGGTTCATCGTCGCTACACTGAAAATGTTTGCTCACATACAGAAGAGCTGACTGAGGTAAGTGAACAAATGTTTAGCTTTTATTTGATCGTGGTTATTGTTACAGCATCGTCCACACCCCGCAACATAAAAGAGGGACACAACACGAGAGATTTAGGTTTCAAACAAAGAATCATTTTATTAAATCAATTTAAAAATATAAATGAATTCAAAATGTCTGGGGTATGTATGCAACGTTAGTCGTGAATGATTGGATGTATAATTGCATCAGTAAATGATAAATGTTGAAAGAGAGAGAAATCAAAGAGCCTGAGGGAGAAAAAAAAGAAACGTGCCTACACAAAGAAAGAAGGTGCCTCCCTGTGAGAGACAAACCCCCATCTTACATGCCGTCCACCTCCACAGGTGAACTCAGAGCTTATTAGACCAATCAGGCCTAGCCCTGCCCGTGCACTGGCAGAGTAGTACCTGAAGGGGGCCCATGGGGTTGTCACATTATGTAATCAGTTATCAGAAATATTTCTATTTAAAATCAATATTGGTGACAGTTTTCTTATCAGTCAGGCCCTAATATCAGTATATGTGTTTAAAGGACGTGGATCCTGAGGACCCCGCAGACCCCCAGTCACTGTCAGAGAGAGAGATGAGAGTTTCTAAAGAAGAGAAGGAGTGGACGTGGACCATCGAGCTCGCTGAAGAGTTTGGGGAGCTTGAAACAGACTCCAGTAATGAAGAAGCCGAGCTGCTGAAGGAGAAGAAGGTAAAGAGGGTCTCTCTGAAGTAATAAATTATTATTATTAACAATGTGTTATTACAGGGGCCTGTGATTTCCGTGATGTGGAGAACACAAACAGAATCGAGGAATCGACCTTTAAAATAGATTTCAGATGTAAAGATAAACATATGGAAAATTAGAGTAAGAAACATTGTATATTTCTCAACAAGTGCCAGCATCCTGTCTGTACGCACATACTGTACATCACGGTGTACTGCTTCAAAATAACTTTGAACAGATTAGACATCAAAAATTATAATGCTGACTCCAAAATTCAGAACAGAATCCCAAAGATTTTAATCAGAGAAACAGCTTTTCTGTAAGTTTTACCAAACTGGCCAACTTTTTAGGGTTTAAAACATTTCAAAACATTCTGTGAATCTCAGTTTCAGGCCAGTGTCAAAGCTCCAATCACATTACCTTTCTGAACAGATGCGGAAACTGTTTGTTTTAAAAATGAGATTTTCTCAAACACAGTTTTCTGAGCCAAGCTCATATTTCCAGTTCTTCTGAAAATCACATTTGTGTCTAAACAAATGTGGATGTGCAGACCCAGGACGTGTATACTGAAACCTGAATCTAGTAACATTTTGAGTAGAATGGTGAATGAAGCGCTCTGATTCAGTGAACTCGAAGAAAATGATCTGATCTTATTCTCTGCATTTTGTGAAGAAAACTCCTTTACTTATGATCACTCTCCCCCTATTTAAGAATCCCTGCTGTTTACTATTCATACAATGACTGCAGTAAATCCAAAACATTCTTAAAGAGCAGGTTGAGATTAAGCAATTAATCGATTAAGGGATTAAACTAACCCACCACACACCATTGATGAATCACTTTAAAGAAAATGAGAGCAGTCCTTATTTTACTCTCTTGCTGATCACATTTCTTATAATATCAAAAATCAAAGGTACCAAAGGAAAGTATCTCCATTCATTACTCTGTATGTAGAGTATAAATACTAGTGTTTAAAATACTTATGTAGAAGTTGAAGTAACAACTCAAGCTTTTTATTCTAGTAAATTATTATTTATTAAGTAAAAGTGTAAAAGTACTGTTTTTTAAAACTACTTAAAGTATAAAAGTAAAAGTAATGTAAGGGGTAAAAATAAAGCCATTAAGAACAAAAGCCCTATTGTGCACTAAAAGCCATAATAACTATAATGTTAAAATATTAAAATGTTAATGTTGATAATATCATTTGTGATGCAGTAGGCTGTTCCCTGTTTCAGCTGCATATATGCTGATTGTAAATGAATGTGTTTTAGTAGAATGTAAATATATTAAAGAAGTTTAGTTAGACTGGAGTTTGTCTGGAGTTCTCTTGAGTCTCTGCACGGATCATCTTCATACTAGACTACATACGTCTGCTATGTTCTTGCTGGAGTACGAGGGGGGGGGGGGGGTGGGGACGCGATGTATGCAGGTGTGATGGATCACAGTATAAACCAATAGGGAATCAGAATGGTATGTGTTTATACTTCTCTACATCCAATCACAATCAGATTCTCTCTATCTGGATGGAGAGATTTATCTGGATAGGGGTTTTATTGAAGGATGAGAAGCCGGAATGAAAACCAGCTGAAATGAAATAGGAGTAATGAGGCTGTTTTTAAAATGTAAGGAGTAGAAAGTTCAGATAATTGTGTGAAAATGTAAGAAATAGAAGTAAAAAGTCGTCTAAAAAAATAATTACTCCAGTAAAGTATAGATTATTATTTATATTTACTACAGAGTATTGAATTGAAACAATACTCTAATTTGACATATTTGTCCTGTGGCTGTAGTCACTGTGTTGTCTCTTCTGCTGCTGTTTTCTCCTCTCTGACAGTTTAAGCTGCTGAATCTGGTCTGCTGCTCTCTGGTCAATAAGAGCTGCTCTCCTGGACAGAAGGGCTGGGATGAGAAAAGATCCGTGTGGAGAAAAATCAGGATCCTGGCTGAAGACATCACCCACAGTGATCCAGAGTTTCTCCTGAAGGTGTGTTTTCTGTCCAGTTTCCTTTGGCTCTCATTCCACATATCTTAGGTCAGGACTTTGGGAAGGACATCTTAGAAGCTCAGTAATAGCCTGTTCATCCACCCAATAACATGTTTTTGTGTCTGTTGGTGTCACTGTCCTGTTAGAACAGTTGTAGTACTCAATAATGTTCTGAGTTCTGAACTTCTGAGTGGAACACAATCTTCATCACTTCATGAGGTGCTTCAGTTCCACTGCATCAAAACCACTCCAGAGTATGAAGCTTCCACCACCATGTTTAACAGATGGTAGCTACAGTGTTCGTATGGTTGATTGCCTCGCCTTTACTTCTCCAAACATCATTCTTACCTCACTGTAAACATTTACTTCAGAAAAGAATAGATGTTTTCCTTGTCCGTTGGGTGGTTAGATTGATTGGGTTTGGTTTAAATTGATTGAATTGTGATTATAATGCATTATAAGCTGTGCTTTTAGTATGTTACAGGGTGTTATGTTATATGGGTTAAAATATTAAATATCAGTCACTATTATATATATATCCTATGATGGACATCTGTCACTTTTAAAATAAGCTGGTGATGCATAATGACCACAATTCATAATGCATAATAAATGAGGCTATAATGTATTATACAGTTTAAAAAAAAAATCATAGCCTTGTTTGTAATGCTTTAAGAATACATTACTATGTGAAACTAGAATGCAGTTCTAGTCTAGTCACAGAAACTGTGAGTGGGATTGCCGTGCTGATTCGTGGGTGGTTGCTAAGGTGTTGCTTTGGTATGCATGTTAGTTGCTATGGTGTTGCTGGGGGTTGCTAAGGTGTTGCTAGGTGGTTGCTATGGTTTTGCTAAGATGTCCATGGTGGTTGCTATGATGTTTCTAACTGGTTGCTAGAGTGTTGCTAGGTGTGCAAACTTTTGACCAATTGCTGGTTTATCCAGCAGCTCCTCCAAACCCACTTATTTAAATTTCACTAAAGTTTTGGGTCATTCCTGAAATAAACATTAACTACATCCATGCATTGTGGTCAACTTCAATTTTTTGTCATTCATCACATGTTAAGCAGGCCTGGTGTCATAAGGTCTTCATTACAGGCTCGTTGTCATTGTTATTGGGTCCTAAAAACACATTCTCCCAACGGACTTGATGCGATGTGACACAAATGTTTTAGCAGTAGGTCATGGCAGGCCTGGGCCTTTTGGGAGTTTGGATTGTAACTTACCATCTAAATTATAAATTAATAATTTGTTAAGGGTGACAATTTGGGTTTTCCATGATCTTGGGATCTGCAGTTGGTTAGAAATAGTTTCCAGACGCATTTTTGATTCCTGATTTCATTACAGTCTTTGTTCTCTGATCTGCACTGGGCTCCTGGAACTTTCCCACTGTATTAAGTGTGGGTCAGTCCACTGATTCCAGTCAAGCTATCAGGTGTAGTCAATCATGATCACTATCAGGAAGTTGAGAGGGTCTTGGTCTTGGCATGTTAGAACATTTTGTCTCTTCCAGCACCACTGCACAGAAATGGACGGCTTTAATAAATGCTAAGTTAACCTGCATTCATTCTTCTATCAGGTGGCTGTCTACTCCAGGCAGGAACTGAACAAACACCTCATGGCTAGTTACCTGATAGCCCTGGCTGCCTACCTGCCTGCATCCAAGCCACACGTGAGGAGGTACTTTTGCGCTGCTGTACGGCTGCCGTCTGATTGGCTACAAGTGCCGAGAATATACAGCACGGTAAGCTGGAGGATTAGTCATCAGCTGTAGGAATCCCCATAGAAAGTGCAGAGGGAGCTCTATATTGCTCTATAATGTTCATAAGATCAACTCCAATGACATGACAAATTGTAATTGAGCCTTATATTGCTCTATAATGTTCATATAATTTATTCAATTGCTATGACAGACTGTAACACACTATATAGCTTCCCCTACACTATATGAACTATAGGGGAAGCTATATATTGCTCTATAACGTTCATATAATTTACTCAATTGCTATGACAGACTGTAACACACTATATGAAGTGTAGAGGGAGCTCTATATTGCCCTATAATTTCCATATGAGTTACTCAAATGCTATGATAGACTGTAATACACTATATGAAGAGTAGCGGGAGCTATATGTTGCCCTATAATGTCCATATGATCTACTTAAATGCTATTATAGAGCAATATATAGCTTCCCCTACACTATAGGAACTGTAGGGGAAGCTATATATTGCTCTGTAATGTTCATATAATCTACTCAATTGCTATGACAGACTGTAATACACTATATGAAGTATATAGGGAGCTCTATATTGCTTTATAATGTCTGAATGGTCTACTCAATTGCTATGAAACACTGTAATACACCATATGAAGTGTAGATGGAGCTCTATATAGCTCTATAATGTCCATATGATCAACTCACATGCTATGACAAAACTGTAAAATACTAAATGAAATTTAGAGGGAGCTCTTTATTGCTCTAAATCTTCATATGATCTACTCAAATGCTATACGAGACTATAATACACTATTGGAAGTGTAGGGGGAGCTCTGTATTATAGTGTTTATATGAATCTTTTTGTCTCAGTGTTTCAGCTCATCTCTGCCCACATGTCTGAAAAAAGGCTTGGTGGACAAATTCAAGCAGTTCAGTGAGAGTCAGCTGGCCAAGTACTGCACACGACGACGGAGGAAACACAAAGCTGCGGTACAGCACTTCCACACCACTAAGAGAAAGACTAGATAATTAAAGGAGTACTTCTGTGCTAGTTTTAAAGCATAGTTTGGTAAAAAAAATCTGAGTCACATCATGGATTACTGATCGCAGATACAATTGATCTGTTAAGAAATGTTTGATATCTGACGTCTTCTTCTTTTGGTACAACAGGAGATGCTGGGCTATAATTTCATTAGAATTTTCTCATCTCATCTCAGTAAAAAGACACTTAGTAAACAAATGTTAATTTATACCTTATGTGGACAGTGTTTTTGAGTATTGTGTGTACCTGAAGGATTATGTGTGTGTGTGTGTGTGTGTGTGTGTGTGTAGAATAACTCCCCTGAACTGTACAAGAAATGGGCGGAGCTCCTCAGGTCCAACACCTCCACCCTGCAGAGACAGGTGAGTGATTTATTTTATCTCTCCAGAATTATAATCATCAACATCCACAAGCTTCAGTTTGAGTTTTTTTTTTGAGGTAGTCCCTGATGTATTCAAAGATTTATGTTTAGGATCATTATATTAAGAATTAGCTGTTACGTATTTTGAAAAAACATTTCTGTCCAATAATGCAATATTACCAAAGCCACTGGTGGCAGCACAACCCTAAAGCTTAATAAATCCAACCCCATGTTTCACAGTTGGCTAGGTGTTATTTTTATAAAATGTTTACTTTTGCTTATTTTGGCCAAATATAATGTACATACTATATATTATGTGTGTGTGTGTTTGCATATATTTTAATATTTGTATAATGTTTTGTGTGTTTGTGTGTGTGTGTGTGTGTCTGTGTGTGTGTGTGTGTTTTTGTGTGTTAGTTGCAGAGGTGTGCTCCTGTAAATGAGAAGCAGAGTGAGTTCACTATGCAGAATATGATAAAACGTCTCCATATCAAAGAGCCTGCAGAGTTGGTCATGAGCATCCTCGGGAAGAAGTATGTAAAAATAATAATAATAATAATAACATAACCACATAATTCATAATCACATATACACACAATCTTATAACCCCATAATCTCAGTCATTTTACCCTACATAATCCTATAGCCCCATAATCTCAAAACCCTATAACGTTATAATACTATAACCCCATAATATTATAACCCTATAACACCTTACTGCATAATTCCATAACTTTTCCATATAAACTTTGAATTCCATTAATGTTATGTAATACCATTTATGTGTAGGTACCCTGCTGATGTAAAGGCGTTTAAGAACAGTGGTCTGAGTGGTGATTGGCTGAGTGACCGCGCCGGTCAGAGAATGAAACTTAAACAGCCGGACAGCTGGCAGACCACACTGAGCCGAGAGGGAAACACGGCCAAAACCTGGGAAAAGCTCATAGGTGTGAATTACACACACACACACACACACACACACACACACACACACACACACACACACACACACACACACACATCTGTGGTTGAGTTTGTGTGTTCTGTGATTGTGTGTCTGTGGTTGAGTTTGTGTGTTCTGTGTTTGTGTGTCTGTGTGTGAGTTTGTGTGTTCTGTGATTGTGTGTCTGTGGTTGAGTTTGTATCTTCTGTGATTGTGTGTCTGTTGTTGAGTTTGTGTGTTCTGTGATTGTGTGTCTGTGTGTGAGTTTGTGTGTTCTGTGATTGTGTGTCTGTGGTTGAGTTTGTGTGTTCTGTGATTGTGTGTCTGTGGTTGAGTTTGTGTGTTCTGTGATTGTGTGTTCTGTGGTTGAGTTTGTGTGTTCTGTGATTGTGTGTCTGTGGTTGAGTTTGTGTGTACTGTGATTGTGTGTCTGTGGTTGAGTTTGTGTGTTCTGTGATTGTGTATCTGTGGTTGAGTTTGTATCTTCTGTGATTGTGTGTCTGTGTGTGAGTTTGTGTGTTCTGTGATTGTGTGTCTGTGGTTGAGTTTGTGTGTTCTGTGATTGTGTGTCTGTGGTTGAGTTTATGTGTTCTGTGATTGTGTGTCTGTGTGTGAGTTTGTGTGTTCTGTGATTGTGTGTCTGTGGTTGAGTTTGTGTGTTCTGTGATTGTGTGTCTGTGGTTGAGTTTATGTGTTCTGTGATTGTGTGTCTGTGTGTGAGTTTGTGTGTTCTGTGATTGTGTGTCTGTGGTTGAGTTTGTGTGTTCTGTGATTGTGTGTCTGTGGTTGAGTTTATGTGTTCTGTGATTGTGTGTCTGTGTGTGAGTTTGTGTGTTCTGTGATTGTGTGTCTGTGGTTGAGTTTGTGTGTTCTGTGATTGTGTGTCTGTGGTTGAGTTTGTGTGTTCTGTGATTGTGTGTTCTGTGGTTGAGTTTGTGTGTTCTGTGATTGTGTGTCTGTGGTTGAGTTTGTGTGTACTGTGATTGTGTGTCTGTGGTTGAGTTTGTGTGTTCTGTGATTGTGTATCTGTGGTTGAGTTTGTATCTTCTGTGATTGTGTGTCTGTGTGTGAGTTTGTGTGTTCTGTGATTGTGTGTCTGTGGTTGAGTTTGTGTGTTCTGTGATTGTGTGTCTGTGTGTGAGTTTGTGTGTTCTGTGATTGTGTGTCTGTTGTTGAGTTTGTATCTTCTGTGATTGTGTGTCTGTTGTTGAGTTTGTGTGTTCTGTGATTGTGTGTCTGTGTGTGAGTTTGTGTGTTCTGTGATTGTGTGTCTGTGTGTGAGTTTGTGTGTTCTGTGATCGTGTGTCTGTTGTTGAGTTTGTGTGTTCTGTGATTGTGTGTCTGTGGTTGAGTTTGTGTGTTCTGTGATTGTGTGTCTGTGTGTGAGTTTGTGTGTTCTGTGATTGTGTGTCTGTGGTTGAGTTTGTGTGTTCTGTGATTGTGTGTCTGTGGTTGAGTTTGTGTGTTCTGTGATTGTGTATCTGTGGTTGAGTTTGTGTGTTCTGTGATTGTGTGTCTGTGGTTGAGTTTGTGTGTTCTGTGATTGTGTGTCTGTGGTTGAGTTTGTGTGTTCTGTGATTGTGTGTCTGTGTGTGAGTTTGTGTGTTCTGTGATCGTGTGTCTGTTGTTGAGTTTGTGTGTTCTGTGATTGTGTGTCTGTGGTTGAGTTTGTGTGTTCTGTGATTGTGTGTCTGTGTGTGAGTTTGTGTGTTCTGTGATTGTGTGTCTGTGGTTGAGTTTGTGTGTTCTGTGATTGTGTGTTCTGTGATTGTGTGTCTGTGTGTGAGTTTGTGTGTTCTGTGATTGTGTGTCTGTGTGTGAGTTTGTGTGTTCTGTGATTGTGTGTCTGTGGTTGAGTTTGTGTGTTCTGTGATTGTGTGTCTGTGGTTGAGTTTGTGTGTTCTGTGATTGTGTGTCTGTGGTTGAGTTTGTGTGTTCTGTGATTGTGTGTCTGTGGTTGAGTTTGTGTGTTCTGTGATTGTGTGTCTGTGGTTGAGTTTGTGTGTTCTGTGATTGTGTGTCTGTGTGTGAGTTTGTGTGTTCTGTGATTGTAGACAGTAAATCTCTGCCCTTCGTTGTGATGCTGAAGAATCTGAGGAACATCATCAGTCAGGGTATCAGTGCTGATCACCACCACAAAATCCTGAAACGACTCAGATCAGAGGTGACCACTTATCTTCTTACTGCTTCACCTTTATTAACTTTACTTCACCTTTCTGTGTCTCTTTTCACCACCTTCATTTACTTTTTCTCATCACCTTTCCTCTCCTTTATCTCTGTTTACCTCATCTCATTCCACCCCCATTTACCTACATTCATCTCCATTTTCTCCTTTATTAACTTTCTGTCTCTTTTATTTGTCTCTTGTCACTGCTTTTATTTACTTACCTCAACATTTATCTCCATTCACATTATCTCATTTTACTTTTACTGACTTCACTTTTCATTTTACCTCTATTTACCTACAATCACCTGCACCTCCATTTATCACTGTTCACTTAATTTCACCTCCATTCAGCTGTGTTTTATCTGTGTGAAATGTAGTGTTTATAAGAAGGTAATGGGTAACAGATTGGGTGTAATAATGGGTGTTTGATGCTGTTGTTGTTTCAGTCTGCTGTGATCCAGAGTAAGCTCCTCCCCTTACGATTCCTCTCTGCCTACAAAGCCATTACAGAGCTCAAAAAGTCTGGTAGGTTAAACTGGTGCATATAATTAATGCCTATCAGTCTGTCTCTTTGTGTATATATGTAATTATGTCAGTATGTATACCTGTATTTATATCTGTCTGTCTTCAAGTATATATCTATGTATGTGTGTTTGTACATACTGGACAATTCGTGTGATGCACTACTATAGCATGAAAACATTAATATTATTCAGCAGTAATAAAATAATGGCATTTATATTACACATTTTACATATTCATTACATTCAGAATTTGATTCAGATTGAATTAGTGTTGTCTCAAAATAAAGCATAAATATAAAAAAGGATGAATCAGCCACAGGCTTATGTGTTTGTGAAAATTGTGAAAGATGCATTACTGTTCGCTTATATTACTATATGCTTCAGTTCAGTTGAACAGAGTGCAGTACACTGTATTATAATATTCCCATCAGCTGCACTCTAACTGACCCTTTATCCAACCAAAGAACAAGTAAATCATCCAAATCTTTCTACTATATTTATTTAAAATATTTATTAAAGATCCCTTAAAGTGTAAAACATGTCTAAAGATTATTCACCACCCATTTAGCATGGTGCTAACTACATGCCTGAATAATAATGAATGCTCAGATCAAACTATGTAAAATTGTTTAGTAATAAACTGAAGATTTTAACTTAGTCTTTCCGTGTTTGTGTCCTTGTTAACTACATTAGCATCTTAGCTGTGGTGCTAACATTAGATTTCTTTATTGTATTGCTGTTAGAGGTGAGCAATATGGCCCTAAGATAGTATCATGATATTTTAAGGTACTTTTGTGATAAAGATATTCTTGGGGATATGACAAGGCGCTGACATTTTTACATGAATTTCAAGATAAAAAAAATAATAATAACTGTTTAATCTGGTATAAATATAAATTGGAATGCATTCAGTAGAAACAAGTATTTCATAAACAGTAACAGGACCCTGATTTTGTATAATAATAGCAGTGTAGCAAAATAAATAAATCTACCACAATACTAAAGTGCAGAATATTCAAGAATATTACAATATTGATTTTTGGTGATGTTACTGTAAACAAGAGGAAAAAGCACACACTTATAATTCTTATTACAGTATGATCTAATTCTGTCGATTATTCCTGTGTTTAAAGCTGATGGAACAGGGAAGGCGGACAGTTCGAAGGCTGTGCTGTTGGGGATTCTGAACAGGTTTAAGAGGAGCAAGTGTTTCCGGTACATGGACTGGTCTTCGGAGCGCCGGCGGAGGCTGCGAGTGACGATGGGAGTGCCGTTTATCTATCGACTGCACAGCGCCAACCGCAGATTTCTGCTGAGAGCAAGGTCTAGCCAACACACTAACCAAGGGCCCAGTTTTAGTGATCTATAGGCGAGCCATCAGCCGTGCACCATGCAGCTTGATTTAGGGCGTGTCAGTTTGTCTTTGCTTTCGTAACGTCGGGAAAAGTACACATTGCGTGGCTCAAAACACACAAAAAGCACGTACTAATTCTTTTCATTAATCATCTTTGTGTTTTGGGCATAACATTTAATAAACCTATAAGCGTGTCACTTGCCATTAATTCCATTTAAGAGACAGGTGCACTCTGGCTTTGGCAGGTTGCTATTTTAACAGCGCAGTGCTTCTGCACTTCTCAGCAGAGGAAGGTGAAGGTGCATGAACAGCTTATTTACAGGAGCAGCAATGTTATTTTATTCCTTATTATGTTTATTTTTTATGCAAAACTTGGGTTTGCGCACTGCTGTGTGTGCAAGCATGCAGAGTGCACCTATATATTTAAGATAGCAATGAATATCTGACTGATGACTGTTGTCAGGGTTTAAATCAGTCAGTGGTGCACCTGTGTTTTCCATTGCCAAGATAACAATACGTCAGAAATTTACCTGAACCCACCTAATTTCTCGACCTCGCCCACCAGTGTATATATATTCATAAACTTTGTCACTATTTTAACAATGCAGGCACAGGATGTGAAAATCAAGTAGTCAAGTAGTCAAGTCAAGTAGTTTTTATTGTCAATACTGCATATGTACAGGACATACAGAGAATTGAAATTACGTTACTCTCCTTCCCAATTTTACAGAAGTACAGATAATAGATATAATAAAGGAGAATGGGAGACACTATGTGTACAATACAGCAGGGACACAAATAGACATACATGAGACAAAAACAAGGTGCAGTGGTGTGGGGGAGGAATAGATATATAAATATAAGTAAGGAAAAAAAAGAAATAGATATATAATATAAAAAGAGTGGGAGACACTATATGTACAATACAACAAGACACAATAAACATACGTACATACGTAAAAAATAGTGCAATATTGATGGTGATTGAGATGGAATGACAGTATAAATAGTATATATCAGTAGTGCAAATAGGGTATATGGTATATAGCTGAAGGCTGGTAAAGTGAATGAGTGCGTAAAGTTCTTAAAGTTCACAGTTTAGGACTGCTGGTGGGGTGTAAGATAGCAATGAGCATTGTGATGCACGCAGGGTGTAAGATAGGGCCCTATGATTTAAATTTAGAAAGTAGTGGTAAAACATTGTAAATGCACCAGCTTTTGGCTTTGTCTTAGTTTTTAATGATGCTCTAGAATGAAAATGTGTGAATATGAAGGATAAAAGCTAACGCTGGACCCACTAAGGTTTTACGGCATGTGGAAGATTCTAGAGAAGCTGAAAGGGCTAAAAGGTAAAGCTAGGTCAACCAGAGCAGTCTCTGCTGGTTTGATTGGTGCACAGAAGCTTCTGGAACAGCAGTAAATGCTGAATATGTTGAACATTTGTTTTGACGTTTGTTTTGCTCTAGGATGCTGGTGCTCTAGTGCGACATCTACAGGCAGAAATCACATTCTAATCACATGAAGTTCCACAAATACAAAGGATTACAAAGTTCTGGACTGGAAAGTAGATACATGATCCAGATTTGAAGACTTTTGATCTAGGTGGTTCTTTAAGTTGTAGTTATTTTTACTACAGAACCAGTTTTAATAGCATTAAAACAGTGAGAACCTCAGAAATGTAATCAGTTTGAGTTGTTATTGATGAATTCAGCTGAAATGAGTTCTGTTTGTTTCTCAGGCAGAGGAAGTTCAGTCAGGAGCTGCTGGAGGATTACCTGCAGGCTCTGCTGAAAGCTGTGCAGATTTCCTGCAGCTACAACATCCCTCTAATACCTGGACACACCCTGATCTGCATTTCCCATTTCAGTAGTGGAGTCAGCTGGTATGAGCATTTCTGTCCACCTGCAGAACCATCAGAAGACCAGCAGGAGACCAGTTCAGCTGCTGGGGTGAGACCAGTACTAAGCCATAATCATGTTCTTCTTCTCGTTCATAATGTTCTGCTGGTCTTTTCTGTAGTTCTACTGTATGTTCAGTTTAATCATGGAAATTTGGCTTTAAAAAAGCAGCTTTTTGGTTGGATGTCTTTAATATCTCCATGTTTTCCTCATATGAGTGAATTATGAGCTGTGTTCAAGCTGTACTCTAGCTGTGCTCAAGTTGTACCCTAGCTATGCTCTAGTTTTTCCCAAGCTGTGCACTGGTTGTACCCTAGCTGTGCTCTAGTTGTACCTTAGCTGTGCTCTAGCTGTACCCTAGCTGTGCTCTAGTTGATTCGTACCATTGCTCTAGCTGTACCCTACCAGTGCTCTAGCTGTACCCCAGCTGTGTCCCAGCTATATCCTGGCTGTGCTCTAGCTGTACCCTAGCTATGCTCTAGTTGTACCCTAGCTGTGCTCTAGTTGATTCGTACCAGTGCTCTAGCTGTACCCCTGCTGTGTCCCAGCTATATCCTGGCTGTGCTCTAGCTGTACCCTAGTTGTGCTCTAGCTGTACCCTAGCTGTGCACTAGTTGTACCCTATCTGTGCTTTAACGGTACCCTAGCTGTGCTCTAAATGTACCCTAGCTGGGCTCTAGCTGTTCCCTTGCTGTGTTCAAGCTGTACCTTAGCTGTGCTCTAGTTGTACCCTAGCTGTGCACTAGTTGTACTCTATCTGTGCTTTAACGGTACCCTAGCTGTGCTCTAAATGTACCCTAGCTGTGCTCTAGTTGTACCCTAGCTGTGCTCTAGCCATGCTCAAGATGTGATCTAACTGTACCTTAGCTGTGCTCTGTCTGTACCCTAGCTGTGCTCTGTCTGTACCCTAGCTGTGCTCTGTCTATACCCTAGCTGTGCTCTGTCTATACCCTAGCTGTGCTCTGTCTGTACCCTAGCTGTGCTCTATCTGTACCCTAGCTGTGCTCTATCTGTACCCTAGCTGTGCTCTATCTGTACCCTAGCTGTGTTCTATCTGTAGCCTAGCTGTGCTCTATCTGTACCCTAGCTGTGCTCTATCTGTACCCTAGCTGTGCTCTATCTGTACCCTAGCTGTGCACTGTGTAAGTGCTGTGTAAGATCTGAAATGTGGTTTGTGATTTTCTCAGCCTGCATTAATGTTATCTGAATGTTTCTCTGTGTTTTAGTCTCAGCTGACCGCTGTGCCCCTGGCTGTGATGTTGGGATACGGCTGTGAGCACTCACAAGTCCTGCTGACAAACAGCATTGAATGTCAGGAGGCGGATCACTGGTCCGGCAGTCTTTTGGATCGTGTGAGAGACACAGTGAAGCAGATGGAGGTCAGAACTGCTGCTGTTTGGCATGATGAGAGGAGAGCTTGATGAAAATTCATAATGAAAAGAAGCTTCAGAATTGTATGAAATGTTATGGAATTGAAAAAACAAAAAAAGCAGATTTAACTAGCTAATGTTAAATTTAATATGTTTACAGTTGTAAGTAACATTCACAGTTTAACATAAAGCCCAAATTCACTTCTTGACTTTAACCACTATTTGATTCAGCAAAGATCCACAGTGCCTCACAGCATTCTGTCAGCACAAGTAAGCTCAGCTAATGTTACTATCCCAGCCCTGTACAGCTCATATCTTTCAGCGGAAAACCGTCAGTTTGTGAAGTGGTGGTAAACTGATTATACTGATACAAAGCATAAAAAGTAATGGTAAAAGCTTTGTTTGATATTTTATAATAATAGATTTATGTTAAGTGTACGCTCTTCTTGCTTGCAGTCTATATAGCAGTGCTATATCACTGATATACGCAACAACGCGTAATGCTATAATGCGCAATGCTACGATACAATACAATACGTATGAACACGTCATACATACTTATACAATGCACAACGCTATGATATGAGACACTACATTGTGCAATGCTACGATACACGGCACTGTGATATGCAAAACTGTGAAATGCAATGCTTTGATATGCTATGATGCGCAACACTATAATATGCAAGGCTATAATTCACAACTAGCATTGCTACGATACGAAGCGCTATGATATGCTACGTTGGGCAACACTATGATAGGCAATGCTGTAATACACAAAGCTACGCTACAATAAGCAATGGTACTATACGCAACACTACAATAGACAATTTTTAAAAAAACAATATTGATAAAACTTATAAAATAAAACCACTGTTTTTAAACTGAATCAACATAGCTGCTCATTTATGTTAATAGTTATTAGGCACTCCCAAATAAGTCAGCAACAAATGTGTTTAGTTATATTACTTCCATCTCTCAGTATTGCTCATATTAAGATATAAAAAAACTAAAACAAACAAAAGGACAAACGTTTTTATGGGCTGTAACTTTTCCACAGGACTGTATTCCTGGTAGGTTTTCCGGATTCGTTCTGAATACTGATTTTGCTGATCTGTTGCTGTTTAGGGCGATTGGACTGATACAGAGGGGAAGCGCTACAGTGATGTCTTCTCTAAGCTCTCTGAGGACAACGCAAAGGTCTGTTCACCTTCACACCTGACTTTTTTAGATTTAAGATCTGTGTACATATTTATTAACAGCAGTAAATTTACCCTTTAATATGTGGATTATTAAGTATCTTGTCTTAAAAAAACTCAAATCCTTACCTTTCATCTATTTCTTTTATCCTCCTGAACTCAGAACATTTATGTGGATTTATAAACCAAAAAACATAATAATTCTTTTTTTCAAATTTAAATTTTCAAACTGACTTCCAATCTCTATTTATTAATTTAAATTTAACAGGGTATCTCTTTCTATTGCTTTTTATTACTATGTGCATTTAAAAACAGTTAATACAAATACTAATACAATATTTAAAAACCCTATAAGTAAATGAGTTCAATTTACTCCACATTTTCATATTTAAAAGTGAAGAAATATTTGATATTCAGAAATTAGTTTTACTACTAATTAGTATTACTATTAATTATTCATTAATTGCTATAACTGTGCTATAAACAGTGTTGTGTGTTGTTTAGTGTATACTATATTGTAAATAAATGATTCAGTATCTGCTGTGAATGATTCAGAATGCATTATAAATGATTCAGTATCTGTTCTGTATTATTCATAATTTATTGTAAATAATTCAGTATCTGTTGTCAGTGATTTAGTATGTATTGTAAAGTGTTGTAAATGGATTAGTATATATTATAAATGATACAGTATTTGCTGTGAATGATTCAGTATATATTGTAAATAATTCAGTATCTGTTCTAAATGATTCGGTATGTATTTTAAACGATTCAGTATGTGTTCTTAATAATTATGTTTGTATTATATATGGTTTAGTATATGTTCTAAATGATTCAGAATATATTGTAAATGATTCAGTGTCTGTTTTGAATGATTCTGTTTGTATTATAAATGGTTCAGTATCTGTTCTGAATGATTCAGTATTAATTGTACATTATTCAGTATCTGTTCTGAATGATTCAGTATGTATTATAAATGGTTCAGTATCTGTTCTGAATGATTCAGTATATATTGTACATTATTCAGTATCTGTTCTGAATGATTCTGTTTGTATTATAAATGGTTCAGTATCTGTTCTGAATGATTCAGTATGTATTATAAATGGTTCAGTATCTGTTCTGAATGATTCAGTATGTATTATAAATGGTTCAGTATCTGTTCTGAATGATTCAGTATATATTGTACATTATTCAGTATCTGTTCTGAATGATTCTGTTTGTATTATAAATGGTTCAGTATCTGTTCTGAATGATTCAGTATGTATTATAAATGGTTCAGTATCTGTTCTGAATGATTCTGTTTGTATTATAAATGGTTCAGTATCTGTTCTGAATGATTCAGTATATATTGTACATTATTCAGTATCTGTTCTGAATGATTCAGTATTAATTGTACATTATTCAGTATCTGTTCTGAATGATTCTGTTTGTATTATAAATGGTTCAGTATCTGTTCTGAATGATTCTGTTTGTATTATAAATGGTTCAGTATCTGTTCTGAATTATTCAGTATCTGTTCTAAATGGTTCAGTATCTGTTCTGAATGATTCTGTTTGTATTATAAATGATTCAGTATCTGCTGTGAATAATTCAGTGTGTATTATAAATGATTCAGTATCTGTTCTGAATCATTCTGTTTGTATTATAAATGATTCAGTATCTGTTCTGAATGATTCAGTATGTATTATAAATGGTTCAGTATCTGTTCTGAATGATTCAATAATGTTGTAAGGATTAGTTTAAGGGTTAATAAAATGCGTGTTGTTCTGAACAGCTGGATAATATAATCCTGATGACTGATGACTGGCAGGAGTCTGAGACTGAACTGGAGACTGAACTGGAGAAATATCGGAAGAAGTCCAGCAGTGAAGCTCTGGTGGTTAATGTGATGGACAAGCAGGAGTAAGTTCTTTCACTTTCTTCTGTCTGCAGCTTCAGTTCCATTACACCTTTTATTAATATTTTAACCTTAATTATCCCACAGTTGACCATTGATGATGATGGTTGGATGTTGTTGATGATCATGTTCTTGATGGCCAAGTTGTTGAAGGTCTTGTTGTTGATGGTCTTGTTCTCTGTTTTCAGGAAGGATGTGAGTGGTGATCCTCACACTGTGGATGTGTTTGGCCTCAGTAATCAGATGCTGAGGTAAGCGCTGAGTGAATCAGACTCCTCTCTGAATCAGATTGAGGATGGTTTAGGCTGATTTACTGATCTGCTGTGGGTCTGCAGGTTTGTTTCAGAGAGAGGATCCTCCAGGCTGCTGGATCATGTGGAGCTCATGCACACGCTGTATGATGTTCCTCCTCCAGCAGAGCTCAGAAATAAACCTGAGAGAGCTGCAGACCTCGTTCCACTGCCCACCACACCAACGCTCAGGTAACTCTGAGCCCCAGAGCAGCACCAGAAACAGCAGGAATTCACCTTATAACCAAAACTGCAGTTCAGATATCCACATTTTAACTTTAAATAGCAAATTAAACATTTGATTTAGTAGTTTTTATTAGTTTTTAGCCTGATTTACCGATATGACTGCTAAAAAAAATCAGTGATTCAAGATTCAAGATTTTTATTGTCACACAGAAATAAACAGAAATATACAGAAATAAATAAATTGGGAAATAAATAAACAAACGAATCAAAAGAGAAATTAAACCCATAAATAACAATGTAATATATTTATTTTTATGGATATGTATTTATTTTTGTATTGGTTATAATTATTCTTTAACACTATCACCAAATTACTTTTATTGAGTGATTTTATTTTATTTATTTATTTATTTTAAATTTTGGCAGTTTTGGTCTTCCATATAAAATAAAATATAATATAAAATAAAACATACAGATACCTTTACAGTATAAACAATCCGTTTACATTTAGACAGCAAATTAGTTTTTACACAGCAGAGAGTCTCTTTGGGGGTCATCTCTAAACTACCGAATTAAATAATAATAAAATATAAAAAAAATCTAAGCTTGATTAGGCTACTACCATATTTTTTGCACTGTAAGGCACATTTAAAACCTTTTAAGTTTGCCAGAAATGATCAGTACACCTTATAATATGGTGCGCCTTATGAATAAATTCTGTGAGTCAGGTATTAAGAAACAGTAAAGCCACTCCACTGAAGTACAGTGTTATAAAGATATTTTAGTAAAGTTTCTCTAGTACCAAGACTGGAGCAGTATTAGCATTAGCCGCTAAGCGCTAACTCTTTTGCCATTCAGAAATGAGTCTATCAGCCTGTAGCCTGCTGGTAGCCCCGCTGGAGCAGCATTAGCATTATCTGCATACTGCGCTAAATTCTACCTTTTTAGCTGTTCAGAGGCGAATATATCAAACTGTAGTCTGTGTGTTTACCGCGTTAAAACAAGCTACGTGGGACGAACCACTAGCTAATATCACCCTGGCCTACCAGAAAAAAATGTTTATTGCTGCTGCACCCAGCCTTAGTAGAAATCTTGAAATCTAAGCTTACTGTAAATAAATGGAAGTGCTTTACTCACCCAAATAAACAGTTTTTAGACGAGAAATCTGTGTAGATTAACTTCCAGCGCTCGTTTTTTTTTTTTTTAATTTAAGAATCACAGTTTTGTTTAATTAGCTTAGCTTCACAACTTTAACTTTAAGCCTTATAGTGCAAAAAATACAGTAATCAAAATCTAGTTTATTTTGGAGTTCTATAATTGCCACCTTATTTGGTGTATGGCTGTAGTATATGTAGTATCTCAGACAGGTAAAAAAGTTCAGAGCTTTATCAGCCCTGTATTTATCTGTATCTGAATTTGGATTGATTAGTTTATCTCTGCTCGAGTGATGTATCTTTACTGGTGCTGGAATGGGCTTCATGGGTAAATGATAAATTGAGTGATGATGTGCTGGTGTGGTTGTGACTCGTCTGCAGGTGGCGTGAGGTGCGTGTGTATATCTCTTCAGCGTGGCGGGACATGGGCGCTGAGAGGAATGTTCTGGTGCAGAGTGTGTTTCCGGAGCTGCGTCGGCGTGCGGCTCCTCACTGCCTCTACCTGCAGGAGGTGGAACTGCGCTCCGGTGTAACGGAGGAGGACCTGGCCCGGGCTGTGGAGCTCTGTCTGTCGGAGGTGGGCCGCAGTCAGCTGATGCTGGGAATACTGGGAGAGAGATACGGGCCAGTGCTGCCTCGGCCTGCGCTGGATAATCTGCCTGAGGGAAGCTGGGTAAGTCTAGAGTATAATATTCGGTATTGATGATTTATTGTTATTGATCAGATTTATTTAATTATAATGAGTCATAATAGTATTTTGTTCTAAAAATAGCTACTTACTCTGTTCACTGCTGGGGTGAGAGAACAGCTAAGCTGTTTTTGAAACTGTGTTCATTTCACTATGTAGTGCACTACTCTCAGAAAATTGTAATAATCCTACTTCTGTTTCCTAAAATGGTGTTTTATTTAGTGATTTTTTTAGTGATCTGTTTATTGTGTGTAGTGAATAGTGAATAGGCCACAGTTTTAGACTCGGCTCTAAGCTGCAGGCTCCTCAAACAGTGCTTGTAATATCTGATCAGGGATGTTCCAGAACAGGGTTTATAGAATATTTTTCAAGAATCAGAATCCGGTGAAAAAGATTCAAATCACTAATTTATTAAAGATATAGCGTTACGTTGTTACTCACTATAGTTCACTATAGACTCTGCTGCGCTCACACTGATAGACTGACAAATCCCTCATATCTCCCAAGTTTATATGTTATGTGTGTTTGTGACCGCTTGTGCTGTTGCACTGCTGAAGGCTTTCTCTCCTCTTTTTTCTCTCTCTCTCTCTCTCTCTCTCTCTCTCCCTCTCTGCCTTTCTCTCTCTCTCGCTCTCTCTCTCTCCCCCTCCCTCTCTCTCTCTCTCTCTGCCTGTCTTTCTCTCTCGCTCGCTCTCTCTCTCTCTCTGCCTGTCTTTCTCTCTCGCTCTCTTTCTCTCTCTCTCTCTCTCCCTCTCTCTCTCTCTGCCTGTCTCTCTCTCTCGCTCTCTCTCTCTCCCTCTCCCTCCCTCTCTCTCTCTCTCTCTCTGCCTGTCTCTCTCTCTCCCTCTCTCTCTCTCTCTCTCTCTCTCTCTGCCTGTCTCTCTCTCGCTCTCTCTCTCTCCCCTCCCTCTCTCTCTCTCTCTCTCTCTCTCACACACACACACACACACACACCATTTCCACTTTCCAATGTGTAATTTGTAAAAAACAAAAACTACAATACATGGAGCAACAGTACACTAGTGTACTCAGTCAGTAACTCAGTACTCAGTTTACAATATTCTTATATTAAAAGCATTAAAACTACCCTAAGACACAGTGATGTCTTTGTTTGGAATATCACTGTAAATGTCTCAATTTCCTGTGTAGTCCAGTTCACTGAGCTGATAAGAACACACCTCAAATCTTCTTCTTTTTTTAAATAAAGAGCATGAGACTCATCGCTCCATCTAGTTTTCTAAAGATGCAGTCATTAAAATTTCTCATTTTTAAATTTTGATCATTATCGTCCTCATTGATACTGTTGATATTAATGTTCTCATATCTCCTCTACCAGCTGGGCACCGACCCCTGCAGCCTGTCAATCACAGAGATGGAGATTCGTCAGTTTCAGTCTGTGTATCCCGACTCTGCTCAGAACCGCATGTTCTTCTATTTCAGATCTCCACAGCTGCTCAGGTATTACTGCACTTAGTTTCATTAGTTACACTACACTAATACACTAACTGACCAGTAAGTAGTAAAACCTTATGTCCCACCTTATGTGATGCTTTCTATTCAAACTCTAATGTCAGACTTCTACGTTCATACAGGAACGCCCCCACAAGTCAGATTACATAATTAACAAACCCAATTTCAGAATCCGGTATGACTGCCTCACAAATCAACAGTATTGATAAAAGAAGTATTATACAGTTTATTAAACTGAAAAAACTACCATCTAAGTGATATTTGGAAATAGCAAAGCTCACAAACGGAGCTTGGAAATAGTAACACTAGTTAACCAAAGTGACAAAAAAAGGATAACAGCAGTAATCTATGGTACTTAGGTATGTATTTAGAGTAAATAAGGAAATTGAATGGATGTATCTTTGAATTCTATAACTTGTCAAACAGCCAACACTGAAATAATGCGCTATTTAGACATAACTAACACTAGCTACCTAAACTGAAAATAGCTAACAAACATACTAACAAACTGAACTAAGCAAAATTAGCCAACACAAACTATATGGAAATACATATTTATATAACATTTTATAACATTGTTGATCATCTTTGCTGTTTGTGTTGTTTTTGTTTCACTGTTCTCAGCTCAGTTCCTGTGGCATGGAGAGCAGATTTCACAGCTGAGTCGAGAGAATCAGAGGATAAACTGAAGGACTTGAAAGAATGGATCCGGAAAAACGAGTTCCGAGTAATAGAAAAGTAAGTCATGGCGCAACGTGATGCTCATTGCTGTCTTACACCATGCCAATAGTCTATTTTCATGCCTTGTGCCTGCATTGTTTAAAAAGCATTGGTGCTTCTAAATATATCTACACCGATGGACATGGTGGTATGGAAATTAGGGCAAGTTCAGGCAAATTTCTGGTGTATTTGCTATCTTGGCAATGAAAAAACACAGGTGCTCCACTGACTGAATACAACCTAGACAGACATCAACAGTCAGACGTTCATTGCTAACTTGGCAGTGAATTGTCAGGTTGAACAGGTGCGTCCCAAAAAGCATTTTCACCTGTTTTTACGCACACATGGACACTTTTACATCAACAATAAACAGAATTAACAAGCATGAACAAGCCGGGAATTTCCCTCTGCTAAGAAGTGTTTATATAATCATATAATAGTAACATGCCAAAGTCAGTGCACACCTGGTTATGCCTAAAATACACCCATAATTATTTAAGAGATTTAGCCATGCAAGGCGTACTTTTCCCATCATTATGATAGCAAAGACACACTGACACACCCTAAATCAAGCTGCATAGGTCGCTAAACTAGTGCCCATGGTGTTGAACCTCTTACAGCATAGGGAGAGGTTTCTAATAAAGTGGCCAGTAAGTGGAAGTTCAGGGTGGTAGGTGTTTCTATAATAAAGTGGGCAGTGATTGTAAGTACAGAGATCTGAAATGGTGGCTGGGTTCTCTCTGCAGTTACCCGTGTGAGTGGTCCGGGGTGGTGGGCGGTCGGCCCGCTGTGGGAGGACTGGAGGAAATGGCGAAGGCTGTGACGGAAGATCTCTGGACAGCTTTACAGAAGCTCTTTGTGGAGGTCAGCCTTTCAGTTCAAACTCATTATAAAGAAATCAGTGCTCCAGCCCTGACCTCACACACACACTTTGATTGGTTCATTTCTGACAGGAAGTAGATGAGGCTGATCTTATTAAACAGCAGGAAATGCATCAGGAAGCCCAGCGACGGCACTTCCACGGCAGGAGGAAGTTTATTTCTGCTGCGACGGGGAAGGTTCGAGAGTCTCAGCGAAAAGGAGGGATCCTATTGGTGGAGGGGAGTCCTGGTGCGGGCAAGACGGCTTTCATGGTAAATGGTTTTATGCGCAGATACACACAAAAATACAACACACACACTCTTCATAATGAAACACGCTCTGTTTTTTCTTCAGGCTGCTGTTGCTCACGCCCTCAAATCTCCTGCATGTCATGTAATTTCCTACTCCACAACTGCTAGCCAATCAGCTAGGAGCATTAGCCACATGTTGCGCTGTTTGGTCCAAAGTCTGAGGAAGATGAAGGAAGTAGAGGAAGAGCTGGCTCCAAGTGTATCCTACAGGTACAGGATGTAGAAATGTTTTCCATAAATCATTTTTAAAGATACAAGATGAGATATGGTTGGGCATGGAGGTGAACAGGTCCTAAGTGGCATTCTGTAGAACATTTACCTACAGCTGGCCCTGTAGATCCTGTTCTACACTTGTTGCTGAAACTACAATCAAACTTAATGTTTCAGCAATTTTAGACCAGTGCACAAAGCAAACTCCTTAAAGGTTTGGTGTGGAAAAACTTTGCTGGCCTGCATAGAGCCCTGACCTCAACCCCACCCAACATCTTTATTATTAAACAGAATTTAACCTCTAACCTCACAAATGTTCTTCTAGATAGTTGGATGCATTTTTTTTTCAACTTTTTAAAACATTGTTTGTAACTTACTCCATCTTTAATTATGAAAGTCCTGCTGCTGTTATTGGTCCGTTGTCTCGTGTTCCAGAGCCCTGCGGTCTGAGTTCCACCTGCGCTTGGCTGAGCTTGGAGAAGATCCACTGCTGGTCTTGCTTGTTGATGGAGCAGATCTTGTACACGATGCCAGAGGTCAGATGGTCTCTGATTGGATACCAGAGAACATTCCCAAGGTCAGAATTACAAACTCTCACACAATACATTTTTACATGAGTTAAGTGAACAAGTATAAGATTAAAAGTGTGTGGACATTTTCTCATCCAATTTCCAAATTCACTTTTCCCACAAAAAGGATCGACTTTTTTATATCAACCTTTTCTCTTCTTTATTATTGTAAATTATTATTTAAATTTTCTTCATGAATGAAGAAATATGAGTGTAAATCAAGGATTTTTTGTTTGTTTTTGTTTTTTTTTATGTAAAAAAACTTTTCCAGACAGAACATAAAAATATATATGTATTTTTTCCAAATGTGAGATATGTTCAATATGTAATTTTTAATTGGAATGGTTAATTGTTATTTGTCATTACATCTGCCAAATGTAATGTAATGAGTTATTAGTAGAGAGTTTGCTGCAGTAAGGTCCTCCATTATTCTGGTAAAACTTCACCTTTTTTAAAAATTATTGTGAGGATTTGCTTGAAATTTATGCATGTTTCTTTATATGTAAGTACATTTTAACCCTTAATGCCGCTGAACCCACTGAACAAAGGGGTGTACAGAAACCTGTGTGGAGAAGTGGTTATGATTTTTGATCTTTTTCTGATGAGGCCTGTCATGATAATTACAATATTGACTTATTGTATAATTATATAGACATAACCTCAAACATTTTTGCTTATCTAGTGTTATGTGTGGAGGCAGGGGAACTGTGGGTCTTGCCCCTGCCAGGGCGTGTAGCCCCTCTCTGTCCCAGCTGGCTGCTCAATCAGTCCAATGCGAGCCAGCTGGGACAGAGAGGGGCTGGGCGTCCTGACGTGGGGTGGACCCACAGTTCCCCTGCCTCCACACATAACACCAGATAAGAATATTATCAATAACTAAATATGCATTGTAACTGCATTATTTTGTTATTGAATTACCATTATATCACTGGCACAGAAAGCTCTTAATATAATAACAATCAATATAATATCAATACCAATAATATCATTTATTACAATCATTTTGGGGCTGTCTGCAGTGTATTAACACACTTCACTCTCCTGTCTGTGCTCTTTAGGGGGTGTGTCTGGTCCTGAGTGTCTCCACAGGTTCAGCTCTCTGTAACTCTCTCAGTAAGAGGAGGTGCTGTGTGTCATTTCCGCTGGGACTATTACCCTGGCCTGAGCGCTGGGACGTCCTGCTGAAGGAGCTGGGTGTGTGTGGAGGGGAACTGAGGGATTCAGAGTCCAGCAAACAGGTCAGTCCATCATCTGTGATCCCAGAGAGACAGAATAAGTGAAGAACAGAATGATGAGCAGTCAGGTGAAGTGCAGACTAGCTAGCTAGCTAGCTAGCTAGCTAGATAGATAGATAGATAGATAGATAGATAGATAGATAGACAGACAGACAGACAGACAGACAGATAGAGACGCTGCTGATGAAGAAAGGAGCCGGCAGTTCACTCTACCTCCGACTGGTCTGTGAGGAGCGGAGGAACCACGCTTCATTTCAGGAGGTTACAGCCTAATCATCATGATAATAATGATTTATGTTATGGTAGTAATGATGGGGATGATTATGGTGTTAAAGTTGTGATGATTCTGGTAATGAATCTGATTGTACAGGTGGTGATTGTGGTAATGATGGTAATGGGAATGATGATTAACAATAATGATCATTAATGAGTAATGATGACAGTGATATTGATGGTGGTTATGATAGTAATGATGTTGGTAAGTTTGATGTTTATGATGATGGTGATGGTGTTTGTGATGATAGTGCCGATGGTTGTGATGATTTTGGTGGTGATATTGACAGTAATGATTGACAATATTGTGATATTAATAATCATTAATGAGGAATGATGACAGTTATATTGATGGTGGTTATAATAGTATTGATGTTGGTAAGTTTGATGTTTATCATGATGTTTGTGATGATAGTGGTGATGGTTGTGATGATTTTGGTGGTGATATTGACAGTAATGATGATATTGTGATATTAGTGATAATTAATGATGACAGTGATATTGGATGGTAGTTATCATAGTAATGATGTTGGTAAGTTTGATGTTTGTGATGATGGTGATGATGGTTGTGATGATTTTGGTGGTGATATTGACAGTAATGATGATATTGTGATATTAGTTATAATTAATGATGACAGTGATATTGGATGGTAGTTATCATAGTAATGATGTTGGTAAGTTTGATGTTTGTGATGATAGTGCCGATGGTTGTGATGATTTTGGTGGTGATATTAACAGTAATGATGATATTGTGATATTAATAATCATTAATGAGTAATGATGACAGTGATATTAGTTGGTGGTTCTGATAGTAATGATGTTGGAAAGTTTGATGTTTATGATGGTGGTAATTATGATCATGGGGGTAATGATTTTGATAATGTTGACAGTGGTGATGATGTGATGATTTTCAGATGATGGACAGTGTCCAGGCTCTTCCTCAGTCTCTGTGTGAGCTGGTTCAGCACACTCTGCTCAGGCTTCAGGCTCAGTTTGGGATTGCAGGGCTGGACTGGACACTAGCTGCTCTTAGTGTCAGCTCCACTGGTACGAGGATCTTTAATGTTATCTTATTTTCTCGCCTGTATTTTTTTTTCATCCACAGCATTTACATTATGATCCAGAGCTGCATCAGAAATGTATTGTGTTTTCTCAGGTTTGAGGGACAGAGATCTGTACACTCTGCTGAACCTGTGCAGCGACCTGAGCTCCAGTCAGCGTCCCCCAACCTGGCAGGAAACGCTTCATTTGGCCAAGAACCCAAAGAACAGAGTGCCCATGATGGTGCTCTGCCAGCTGGCAGTAACTTTGCGAAGGTAAATAATTAGTTGAAGGAAGTTTAAAATCATTAACCTACATTTCTGTTACTAGGAAATGACAGTTAATTGGGACTAGATAATATCTGTAAGGCCAAGAAAACTCTCAGATAGAATTGGTTACAGTATATGCTGGTAAGACAGGCAAGTCAGTAACTCCCATATGACTTCTTGCAGAAAGGTTTGTTTAACTAGGAGGAAGAATACAAGACAACTGTCACAGAGCTTTTCCACCGACGTGGAATCGTCTGTAACGTCTGTTTGTCTGTTTGTTTTTCCACTGCAGCTGTGCAGCGCCGTCTGTTGATAATGTATGATATAACATTTTGACGGTTGACCCAAAACTGGTGGAATTGTGGGCTGGTTCGCTAAAAAGCACCACAGTTCTTATAACCCCAAGCAAACCAGAGACCTATTTCAAGGAACAGAGCGCAATCAGGGGTTGAGAGATGAGAGGGCAGTTCTCTGTAAAGTTGCTTTGTGTCAGCTTCTGTTGTAAAAAGCGCTATATAAATAAAATTGAATTGAATTAACATGACTATGAAAACAAGAAGTAACAGAAAAACTGAGTCAAGGACACTTACAGATCTAAAACGAAGCATAAAAAAAAGACAAAGAACACTAAAGCAAAAGGGCTCTATACACACTGGGAGACTGGGAACACCTGGGGAGGATGACGAGGGGGCGGGGTTACAAACAAACCCAGGAGACAGTACTGACAAGGCAGAGGCACATTGGGAAAAACAGAAACAGATAGAAAGCAGGACATGAACAGAATGGACAAAGGAAGAAAACAAGACATACAAGACAACAGTGTTTTCCAGCTGTACTTCTGAAAAAAGGTCTACAGTAAAATAACCTTGTTAACGACTTTATCGCCAGTGATGCTGGTGATCAACAAGATTAAAAAGCCACTAAACCTAAACCATTTTTTTTCATTAATAGCTGAAATGTGTTCCTTTGAAGTCATGAAACGTAACAGTCCTGCTAAAAATTTTCTATAAACCTTTCCTAATCTTTAAAAAACACTTTTATTTCAGTCATTTCAGTGGATGATGTGGACACATCACAATATGCAAATCAGTTAATCAATAATACCCCCCGCTGACGTCCAACCATCTGGGTCTCACCGCTATTAGAGGCACACTGCTGCTGCTGCTGCAGCTCAGCCAATTAGCTCTACCTCCTGCCCCGCCTCTAAACCCATACATCATTCAGAGCCCCTCCCAAAATACCCCTCCCATTTTTTAGCCTTTTTTAAATTTAAGCTGAGGGTGGATTTAGCTAAAATCAGGGGGTTTAGTTACCCCTTAATTGGCATACAGTGATTTGATAAAGATAACAATCTTTAAGGATCTAATGTCTCCCAATGCAGGTTGATCCAGCCGTCCTTTTCACACTCACCAGACGAGCCCCTCGCGATGACCAATGAGGAAGTCCGATCAGCTTTCATGCAGTTCTGTGTTTCTACAGAGGAGGATCTGAACAGAGCTCATTTAATATTATCAGGTAAGAAACCAGTTCACAGCGTTTTAACCCTCAGAAACGAGACGTTTATCTGCTCTGTGGTCACGCCCTGAATATTTCATCCACAGCTCACCTGTGGGTGCGATCAGACCCTCACGAGAACAACACCTTCATTCACTGTGACGTAGAAGCTCTGAATTACCTGCTAACTCACCTGGTCAGTTCTTCAGCTTTCTTCTGTACAGAACACCCCACCCTCTTTACCCCTAAAGCTAGAGCATCTGTAGCTTTGTACAGTGAGGAGTTTAGAGGGGTAAAGACTAAATTCTGAATCAGATAACATCAGCCTCTACTGTGGGACAGAGTGAGGTGTATCAGAGCTGGGTATCCGGCGCTTTTCTCCGAGTGTGCTGACTGCCTAGTGATGCTGCATCAGCAACAGCTGGAAATGAGCTGGAGTCTGACTTCACATGTATCAGATTAAGGCCTAGAAATGAGATTAATAAATCTCATAAATAGAGCTGGATTTTAGATCAGTTATTGGATTCCTCAGCGCATGCGTTCACTTACTCTGATTTCTTTCAGTTTGTTTAGTTTTGCTCATCCACACAAACCCACAAGTGAGAACACAAGTGAGACAGGTGCTCATTCAAAAAGCCTGTCTCTGTCTTTACAGCAGTTTAGAGACAGCTGTAGGAAGGGCAGATTGGTTTTATATTAAAAATAGATCCATATTAGGCAATAAATGATTATTTTAAATAAGATATTTGTTATTATATATTTGCTTTTATTTGCTTATATAGTTTGTTGTGTATATTGAATTAAATTTGTAATTTTGCACTTAGTTCCTTGGAATGTTGTCAGAGACTGTGAAACAAGGCCTTAAAAATGGCAGGTAGAAAAATGGCGGAAAAGTCAAACAAAAAACATGCCACATGGCATGGCTCAAAAAAAGCAAGTACCGTATTTTTCGGACTATAAGGCGCACCGTATTATAAGGCGCACGATGAGTGAACGGTCTATTTTTAGAGTTAGTCCATACACAAGGCGCACTGGATTATAAGGCGCACTAAATGAAACTTAGCCGCAACGCTCCGACAGACCATAATATTATGTTGAAGCACAGCAAGTGCGTATTACTCCGCGACGCTCCTGACAACGGTAGCCGCAACGCTCCGACAGACCATAATATTATGTTGAAGCACAGCAAGTACCGCATTACTCCGCGAGGCTTCTGACTATAATAGCGTGTTGTGCCGAATTCGGTGAATAAAACGGTTTTAAAACAGAGATAAAGATTGGATAAGTTTCATTTCTGGATGAAGTGATTTCCAGCGCTGTTTGGATATAACTGTGGATTACAGGAGACTGGATTGATGGATTCTCTTTAGTCTGGACGCGTTTTGAAGGTAGGACCTGTGGCTGAGCGTGGGTGTGTGTTCGGGGGGTGGCGGAGAGCCTTTTATTACTGGAAACATGCGCTCTGACGCAGCTCTAATTCATGAAACATACATCCTACAGTAAAAGCACAGTTCTGGAATCCGGAGAGCCAGACGGTTCGAATGGTGTATGACATGACCGCATTCGATGAAATATGGACGAACGATAAACGCAAATATGAGAGTTATGAATTATTAAAATCATAACCAAGGCATATTTCGCCCTAAATGTTTATTTTCTGAAAGGATATTCCGCTAAATAGGCTAAATAGCTCAAAAGCAGAGATTCTAAGCTTTAAAATGGTATATTGGATGTCTATATTGAACCTGTAACTGTTCATAACTATTCAGAAACACAGCCAGTTATGAAATATTAAATATTTCTGGCCCGCCGGTGGGCCAGCGCGTGTTAAGAGGTTAACTTTACTTAGAAGTGGGCGCTAAAAAGAAACAGTTTGTGCTATTACCCCAGAACGGGTGGAAAGGAAAGTTTACCGGCACCTTGTTCTGGCCACGGAGCTACAGTGGAAACTAGCTACCCTGAACCACAGCCGAGAGGCAGTACGGCAGTCAAAGGTAACCGCGCGCTAGCCCAAGAGGGGGATCTTTTTCTGGCGTGGGTGAGGAATTCTGCACAACAGAGCGCCGTGTACCACATAAAAATCGAGGTCAGTAAACACAAGCAAAATCCATACACAAGGCGCACTGCATTATAAGGCGCAATGACGATTTTTGGGAAAAAATAAGTATTTTAAGTGCGCCTTATAGCCCGAAAAATACGGTAGTACCAAACAAATCTAGAAACTTTTCGGCTCTCTTTTCTTTATTTTGTAAGCCTTTTGTTTTCTTTTGAGATGTTTCTTTCTTTTTTGTCTCTCTTCTCTTTTACCCAATGTTACCGGTCAGCTCTCTACAAAGGTGCGACAGAGAAATGAGGTTTGGCTGGGGGTTTTTAAGCTGTGTTTATACCTAAGCCTGGTCTGTGCTGATTACTGCTAGGGATTCTGGGACTTTGAGTTTTTTAATAGGCAACCTTCTTAAAGTTATTGGTTGATTGCAAAGTAGAAATCTGATTATTGTCCATTATCTGAATATTCAAGTGCATATAAACATGTTGATTAAATAACTGAAAAGATAACTGGAAATTAAATACATTCGATGTAAAAAAAATGGGACTATTGGCATGTTCATCATGAAACCTGCAAAGAATGTAAAAGGCAGCTTGTGATTTTAAATTATGTCAAATATTAAAAAAAAAGGAAATTCAAGTTTTTGTTCTGCCTTTTTTTCTGACAATTTTTGGGGTTTCTACTGTTAAGTGTGCTGGAATGTAAATTAGTGTTCTAGCAGTTTTAGAAAAGCATTTGTATTTGCATGGTTTATGCTCTTGAATTATTGAACAGTTTTACAGCTCTCTTATCTCTTTAACTCCTCAGATGAAGTGTGGACAGTGGGAGCAGGTACATTTCCTGCTCTCCAGTTACTACTTCCTGTATGCTAATGTTCGACATGGACTCCTGCACCCCCTGCTGGAGAGCTATACTCTGTTGTGTAAGTACTCACTGTGACAGACACAGTTTAAGCCTTGCTGATAAAACGCTGATGAATACTAGGTTTTAGTATTGGTGGATTTTCCTTTGCTGAATTTAAAAATAGATTTAAAGCAAAACTTGCACATAAAAGTATTTTACAAATATATATTTATTGATTTCTTTCTGCAGTAAAGAGAGACAAGGTTGACAGGTGCTTGACGGAAACATCAGGTAGGACAAATTCAGCTTTTCTCACTTTAGCTTCTGAAATGTTAGATATAATTAATAACAAAGTCAAAGATTTTGGTGGATAAAGTGAACTTTTAAGACCTCTGCTTAACATAATAATGTATAGTATAAAGTATTTAAATGTATATATGTATATATAATAAAATACACAGTTTTAGCGACCAGACTACTTTTTTATTATATATTAGATTTATTTATTTATTTATTTAGTTAGTTAGTTAGTTACATAGGTAGGTAATCAGCCAGGTATCATTCAGTTTGTCAGACATTCAGTTAGTTAGGTAATTAGTTAGTTAATTAATCAGTTAGTTCACTAGTCAGAAAGTTAGTGGTTTGTTCAGTTAGCCAAATAATTTATTCATAATTTATAAGCTTTTAGTCAGTTAGTTTAGTAATGAAGTCAGTTTATTAGTTCATCACTTTTTTATCTGGTCTGTTGTGTATTTAGCTAGCAGATAATTAGTAACGTACTCAGTTAGTTTATCAGTTAGCAAATTGAGCTGATTATCTCTTCAGTTAGTGACTCAGTAAGTCAGTCGAGTAGTTCAATAATCACTTAGTAACCTGGTGAGTTAATCAGTTGGGTAGTTATTAAGTTAGATATTTGGCTCTTTGGTAAATGTATGTCAGTTATTTAGTCAGTAGGGTACTAAGTTAGTTGGTCAGATGGTTATTTATTTATTTATTAATTTATAGGTCAGATAGTGAGGCCCAAGTAATAGTAATAGAATTAGAATAGAATAGAATAGAAAGTAAGAAAGACCTGAATGGATTTTTGTGTGCATTGTCTAATTATTCCTCATTACTGTTTTACTCTTTTTATTTCCCCTCACTATCCTCTCCACAGATGATGTTTGGCAGTGTGAAGATTTCCTGAAGCGCCACGCCCCCCTCCTCTCCCATTGGCCGGCTCTGTTTGTGCAGCAGGCTCTAAACGAGGCAGATGACTCCCCCGCCCGAGTCTGGGCTGAGAGGATCGTCCTGCAGGGAGGAGTGAGGGCACTGAAGAGGCTGAATAAAACCGGACCCTCAGAGCAGCAGGACGGGTACAATCTCCTCCCCTCCACAGTGCAGTGCAGTGCAGTAATGAAGAGTTAATCAAAATAGAATTAACTAAAACTAAACTGAGGGTTAAACACGGATATATAGAGTTATTAATGGAAGAATGTTTGGCGTGGTTGGGTAAGTTAGTGGGTTGGGTGGACGGGTCAGGTTGTGGGTGAGTGATTGAGTGGGTGGGTTGGAAGGGTGGGTTGGGATGTTGGGTTGACTGGGTTGATGGGTGGGTGCTGGGCTTGGTGAGTTGGATGATTGGGTTGATGGGTGGATGGTTGGTGGGTTGGGTGGACGAGTTGGTTTGGTGGGTGGTTATGTTGGAAGGGTTGTGTGAGTGGGTGGTTTGGGAGGGTTGGGTGAGTGGGTTGGGAGGGTGGGATGGTTAATTGGGTCGATGGGTGGGTGCTGGGCTTGGTGGTTTGGGAGGGTGAGTGAGTGGATTGGAGAGTGAGTGAGTGAGTGAGTGGGTGGGTTGAGTGATTGGGTGGGTTGAGTGATTGGTTGGGTTAAGTGAGTTTGTAGTAAGTCAGTTAATTTGTGAGGTAGTTTATTGGTTAATTAATTAATTAATTAATTAGGTGATCAGTCAATAAGTCAGTCTGTTAGCCAGTCAGGGAGTCAGCTAGTTAGCTGGTTACAAGTCATGTACATAAGATACTTCTACAAATAGCTTTTAGAAGCACATCAGTGAATAAAAGTGTAATTAGAAAGTTTGATGATCATAAGGGAGACATAAATACTAAAATGAAATCTAAATAAAATACATTAAGGTAAATAATAAAGATTTGTGTTTGTGTGTGTGTGTGTGTGAATGTGCTCTTTGTGATGTCTGTTGTTTCTGTTATTGTAATTATAATCTAGTGCTGATATTTCTGGTTTATTATTTGCAGTGAGCTGGTGTCCAGGTTGCCCTGGGCTCCGTCCTGTGTGGCTGTGAGTCCAGGGGGCGTGTTTTTAGTGGTGGGGACTGAGAAAGGCATTCTGCACATTTTCCTTTTAGACACTAAACAGGTAATAATTAATCTATTGAAACACACACAGATCTTTAACACTGCAGATACACTGCAGATTAATTCCAGGCCCGACTCACTCTTTCACATTTCTGCACGAGTCCTGTTTCTGTTTAGAATTCTGAACTTTATTCTCATCCTGTTCTGATCATGCTCACTGAAACAGGAAGTGAGGTCACTGGTCAGCACCTGTGATGGTATCTCTGGCTGCATCTTCCTGGAGGAGAGTGTGGTGTGCATCACTTCATACAGCGGTCAGGTGGAGGTGTGGGATTTTCAGTCTGGCTGCAGGTAAATACTGTTAATATGATCACTACTATTAGTGATTATGAGCAGTTAGATAGTGAATAGCAAGTACCAAACACTACCCCAGAGCACAGCCTGAGGGATATGCCACATTCATTTGGTAGAACCGAGTGAATGTTGAAGGAGACATCCAAGTCGTGCAGATGTCGACAATCCAGGGATCTAAGATACCCCTCTAAAGTAATAATTTTTGAAGCTGCTGAGTGGTCCTGCCGCTGGAGAGAGAGCACAGTTGGTCTTGCTCTGTCTTGGTGGGTACAGTAGATGGCGCTTTCTCCCCTCATCACTCCTAGAGTGATGTCGATCAGCACAAGACGTCTGTGAGCTGATGTATCAGAACCGAGTCGCTGCGCATTCCTCCAAGTGCACTGTGATGCTACTTGGCAAGTTAGGCTGTTTTTAGCAGTTTAAAAAGAGGCAAAATCTTCACCCTCCTGGTGTTGTGGCATCACTTGTGGTGGGGGATATACAGCTGAGTAACAGCTGAATAGGTGGGAAATTTGACTTAGCTAAATTGGGAGAATAAATGGGAGAAATGTTTAAATAAATCTTTATAAAAAGTAATGATTTCAGCCGCTGTTATGACCTGTCTAGAGGTAGGCCACAATATAAAAAGGTGTCTCCCCCATACTTCCCAAACCTCCACCCACCAGACCAGTCACAGACACGAAGATACAAGTCTCAGGCTTCAGGGATGATCTCAGCCCAAAATAATACTAAACATTCCTCCCCAAACTAACCCAACTATAAGAAGGCAAAGAAATGACCCCAGCCGGCATCGGGCATGAGGCAGTACAATTGTATGATATAGCTAATCGGCTCTTCCAGTGTAAATGGTTTTTGATTTATTGGAAAAACATAAAAAAGTGTTACAACAGCCCATAAAACAGTCTCCCCTACTACTGTGTGTACAAACACACACATACTCATATTAGTAGTAATAAGTGTAAAACTACTAGAACTACTAGTAATACAGACAGTTCTGATTGCAGTTTTGTGATTAATGTTGGGAAGAGGTCAGTGCTGATATCCTAAAACAAAGAAACAAGATGTTTCAGAGAATTTTAGAGACTTTTAAAGAGGCAGAATTGTGTTTTCCCTCCAGAACGGCCCGTCTGAATGTCCACTCCAGGAAAATCACAGGATGTGATGTCAGCTCAGACAGGAAGCTGTTTGCCACCGTCTCGCTGGACTTCAGTCTGAAGGTCAGACCTGGTGGATGTTTATAGAGCTGGAACTAGTTTATGTGGGTGATGTTTTAATTTGGGCTGCTGTTGGGTTTGTGCAGGTCTGGTCGTCCCGAGGGCTTCAGCAGGTGGCTTCTCTCCTTCAGCCCTCTCCTCCAAACTGTGTGACCTTTGACCCCGCGGGGATACTGGTGGCTGTGGGCTGCTGGGACGGAGCGGTGCGAGTGTGGAAGTGGATCGATAAGCAGGAGCACAAGGTAAAGAGGAGGAAGAGGAGGAGGAGTCAAAAGAGGAAGTGGAGTTACTGAGACACGAATATCAGCTTTCATTACTGCTCTCTCTCTCTCTTTCTCTCTCAGACTCTGATTGGTCACGGCTCCTCTGTGCGCTGTGTGCGGTTCTGCAGCTCGTCGTATTTGCTGTGTTCGGGTAGTTTGGACGGAGAGGTGCGGCTGTGGTCACTTCCTGCAGAGAACTGTATGTGGCGCCGTCAGGCTCACTGCGGTTCTGTGGAGGCTCTCAGTTTTCTGGCTGATGAAGAGATCATGCTGAGCGCTGGGCGTGACGGCACGGTAAAGAAAACACAGGCAACAGTGTGCCCGCATGAGCCTCTTTCACACAGACACTGAAATCCCAAACATACGCATTGTTTATTAACTGCCTCAGACATCACCATGATTACTTCCTGGTAGCTTCCTTTTAGGAGGTGTGTATCATATGTGAGTGCGCTCTGAGTGCATTACTGAATGAAGTTCAACATATATATAGAAACCCAAAGACGCTTTACAATTTATACATTTTACACACAACCATTCATACTCAGCACTCATCTACACACCAGAGAGAAGCAACAGCCAATAGTGTACAGCGTACTCTCAACCGGAAACAACCGTCCACCTGGAGGACTGCATTGATATCTAATCTATATCTGGGCACAGTCATGCATACATTTACACACACACACACACACAACATACATACATACATACATACCACACACTTACACACACATACACCAGAATAATTTTAGAGTATCAATTTTTCTAGGCAATTTAGATTATCCAATTTACCTAATCTTCATGTTTTTGGACTGTGGGAGGAAACCCACACAGACACACGGAGAACATGAAAACTCCCCCCAGATAGGGCCTTGAACCCAAGACCCCAGTGAATGGGGGGCTAACGTGCTAACCACTAAGCCACCATGTTGTGCATCATTGTACTCATTCTGTAGTTGGATTTCAGCAGTGTGTTTCTGTCCGTTTTCTTCAGGTTCACTTGTGGTCAGCTGGTTTTGGGCGCTCTGCTTCTGTCCCCAGAGAGCAAAAGGTATTTTTTTATAGGTACATATATTATGTATGTGTATATTTGTGTATAAATGTGACGTCTCCATTTGTTATTTTGCCTCCCCATCCGACCCAAGTCACAGCTGATAACAAGCTGAATATATTTTATTTTCATGATCTGGAGGTCAGACACTGAAAGAACTGATTAAGGTCCTGGTTAATTCTCGTTCTGGCAGCCAGGTCCTTGGGGACCTCATTGTACCACACCTTTCATGGGCCCAGGGGAGTTTGGGCAGGCCAAGGAACCAGGCTACCTGTCTCAAAGGAAGACAGAATTGCATCTGGATAGTCTGGTGATGTGCAGAAATACATTATCATGTGAAATAGGCAGAAGCAGTTCAGAGGGTTTTGTTAACCAGGTTAACAAAACCTGGTTGACCAGGTGCTTAAGGCAGTCGCTGAGAGCGTAGCTTCAGCCATCAGCTCCAGCAAGAACCATCATGCTCCAAAGAAGGCAATCTACTTTGTGAAAGCTGGAGAAAAACCCAGAACAAACAAACATGCGACAGCAGGCCTACTCCATACAGCATCTGACTGGCAGCTGCAGGTCGACCTGGGTAAGCAAATGAGGTTCCCCCAGCAGATCGCAACAACAACCCTCCGTCCAGATATGATCATGACCTCTCAGTCTTCAAAACAGCTGATCATACTGGAGTTGACAGTGCCCTGGGAAGAAAACATCGAGGAAGCAAATGAGAGGAAGAGGGCTAAATACCAGGAACTTGTGGAGGAGTGCAGGGGAGGAGGCTGGAAGACGTTCTACGAGCCCATAGAAGTAGGCTGCAGGGGATTTGCAGGGAGGTCTCTGTGCAAGGTCTTCAGCCGCCTGGGCATCGTGGGAGCAGCAAAGAAGAGGGCCATCAAGTCCGCAAGCGAAGCCGCCGAAAAGGCTACTAGGTGGCTTTGGATGAAGAGGGCAGATCCGTGGGTTGCTACTGGGACGCAAGTTGGGGCCTGATCACCCCTGGCTGGGTCGCCTGGGTGAGGGTGTATGATGTTGCAAGACCCGAAACACCCGATGACCTCAGGATACATCACTGATGATGCGTCCCAGTGCATCCATGAGGTGTATTTTAAATATTCAACATCTGGCACAGCCAGTGACCCCTAGGAATAGACTAGGTGACAACCAAGAACAGTTTGGTCGACTACTGGAGAGACAGTTGGCAGCACGGAAAGACGGCACCTGGGGCAGGTTGGGGTAGCATCCCAACCTGCATCTTTCGTGAGAGAGGACCCAATCAAGCTACGGAAAGCCCTACAGAGAGATACCCCCAGGAGATCCCGAGAGGGGGGGAGGATGAGATCTTCAATCGGACGGACTACACGGTGATGACCCAGGCAAACGGACATACGACGAACGTTATATGCATTTGTGGAAAGCTGTGCAAGAACCATCGTGGCCTGAAGATCCACAAAGCTAGAATGAAATGCCTAGACAAAGACAATGAGGTACAACGCTCAGGTCTTGTACCTGGTGAGACGCAGGAGGAGCCCGGCCAGGAGGCAACCCACAGAGCCCAGTCCCTCCATGTACCTCAGACTCTTAACCCTAGCAGAGTAATTCCACAGCAGCGGATTAAGTGGCCCCCAGCCAGCAAGAGGAGCGAGTGGCAGCAGTTTGACGAGGATGTGTCCAAGATCATCCAGGCCACAGCCAAAGGAGACGTGGACAGCCGACTCACATCAATGACTACAATCATCATCAGCTATGCCTCAGAAAGATTTGGACAGGTGGATAAAGGAAAATCAAAATCCACTTCCTACACAATGAGCCGCAGAGCCACCCGGATACATCATTTGCGCCAGGAGCTTCGCACCCTCAAGAAACAGTACAAGGCTGCAGCAGAGGAGGAGAAGAAACCCTTGTTGGAACTGAAAAACATCCTGCGCAAGAAGCTGATGACTCTTCGCAGAGCAGAGTGGCACCGGAGACGGGCGAAAGAGAGGGCAAGGAAGCGAGCAGCTTTCATCGCAAATCCCTTTGGCTTTACCAAACAACTCCTCGGGGACAAGCGCAGCGGGCAGCTTGAGTGCTCTATAGAGCAAGTAAATCACTTTCTCCAGGACACTATGAGCGATCCTCAGAGAGACTTGGAACTGGAGCCCAATAAAGCTCTCATCAGGCCAGATCTCCCGACAATGGAGTTCAACCTGAAGGAGCCAAGCCTGAAGGAGGTGGAGGAGGTTGTCAAGGCGGCCCGTTCAGCGTCAGCCCCAGGCCCCAGTGGAACCCCTTATCTGGTCTACAAGCGCTGCCCAGGGCTTCTACGGCATCTGTGGAAGATCCTGAAAGTGATTTGGAGAAGGGGGAAAGTGGCCGACCAGTGGAGGCATGCTGAGGGAGTTTGGATCCCCAAAGAGGAGAACTTGCGAGACATCAGTCAGTTTCGAACCATCTCACTGCTGAGTGTGGAAGGGAAGGTGTTTTTCAGCATCTTCTCTCGAAGACTGACAGAGTTTCTTCTCAAGAACAGCTATATAGACCCATCAGTACAGAAGGGAGGGATCTCTGCTCCTGGCTGCCTGGAACACACTGGAGTCGTTACGCAACTCATCCGGGAGGCCCATGAGAACAAAGGCGACCTAGCTGTGTTGTGGTTGGACCTGGCTAATGCCTATGGGTCCATACCACACAAGTTGGTAGAACTCGCTCTCCACCTCCACCATGTTCCCAGTAAGATCAAGGACCTCATCCTGGATTACTACAATAAGTTTAGGATGAGAGTTACTTCTGGGTCAGAGACATCAGACTGGCACAGCATTGAGAAAGGGATAATTACAGGCTGCACCATCTCTGTTGTCCTCTTTTCCCTGGCCATGAACATGGTAGTCAAGTCAGCTGAGGTGGAATGCAGAGGGCCCCTGACCAAGTCAGGTGTACGACAGCCTCCCATCAGAGCCTTTATGGATGACCTCACTGTAACAACCACGTCAGTCCCAGGGTGCAGGTGGATCCTGCAAGGGCTTGAAAAGCTCATGACCTGGGCAAGGATGAGTTTTAAGCCCTCCAAATCACGATCGATGGTCCTGAAAAAGGGGAAGGTGATTGACAAGTTCCGTTTTTCCATCTCAGGAACGGTCATCCCTACCATCACAGAGCAACCAGTGAAGAGCTTGGGGAAACTCTTTGACTCCACCCTGAAGGACTCAGCAGCCATCCAGAAGGCCAGTTTAGAACTCGGTACCTGGCTCACCAAGGTAGACAAGTCTGGCCTGCCTGGTAGGTTTAAAGCCTGGATCTACCAGCATTCAATCCTGCCCCGCATCCTGTGGCCCCTGTTAATCTACGCAGTCCCAATGACAGCAGTTGAGTCCCTGGAGAGGAGGATCAGCAGCTTTCTTCGAAAATGGCTGGGACTTCCTCGCAGCCTCACCAGCGCTGCACTGTATGGTACGAGCAACATCTTGCAGCTTCCTCTCAGGGGTTTGACAGAAGAGTTTATGGTGGCACGCACCAGAGAAGCTCTACAGTACATGGACTCAAAGGACAGCAAAGTGTCAGCAGCCGGCATCGAGGTGAGGACAGGAAGAAAGTGGAAGGCTAGGGAAGCAGTGAAGCTGGCAGAGTCACGCCTAAGACAGAAGGAATTGGTGGGCACTGAGGCAACAGGCAGAGCAGGCTTGGGGTACTTCCCAAAGATCCTCATTAGCCAGACACGTGGGAAGGAAAGGCACCACCTGATCCAGGAGGAAGTCAGAGCAGGTGTGGAGGAAGAGCGGCTGAGCAGGGTAGTAGGATTACGGCAACAGGGAGCATGGACAAGGTGGGAGAGCGCTCTGAAGCGAAGGATCACCTGGACAAACATCTTGCAGCCGGATTTCCAGCGGGTCCGTTTCCTGGTCCAAGCTGTCTACGACGTCCTGCCAAGCCCAGCGAACCTCCATGTGTGGGGGAAAAGTGAGACACCTTCCTGCCCGCTGTGCTCTGGTAGAGGCTCTTTAGAACACCTCCTCAGCGGCTGCCCGAAGGCTCTAGCAGATGGTCGCTATCGCTGGCGCCATGACCAGGTGCTTAAGGCAGTCGCTGAGAGCGTAGCTTCAGCCATCAGCTCCAGCAAGAACCATCATGCTCCAAAGAAGGCAATCTACTTTGTGAAAGCTGGAGAAAAACCCAGAACAAACAAACATGCGACAGCAGGCCTACTCCATACAGCATCTGACTGGCAGCTGCAGGTCGACCTGGGTAAGCAAATGAGGTTCCCCCAGCAGATCGCAACAACAACCCTCCGTCCAGATATGATCATGACCTCTCAGTCTTCAAAACAGCTGATCATACTGGAGTTGACAGTGCCCTGGGAAGAAAACATCGAGGAAGCAAATGAGAGGAAGAGGGCTAAATACCAGGAACTTGTGGAGGAGTGCAGGGGAGGAGGCTGGAAGACGTTCTACGAGCCCATAGAAGTAGGCTGCAGGGGATTTGCAGGGAGGTCTCTGTGCAAGGTCCTCAGCCGCCTGGGCATCGTGGGAGCAGCAAAGAAGAGGGCCATCAAGTCCGCAAGCGAAGCCGCCGAAAAGGCTACTAGGTGGCTTTGGATGAAGAGGGCAGATCCGTGGGTTGCTACTGGGACGCAAGTTGGGGCCTGATCACCCCTGGCTGGGTCGCCTGGGTGAGGGTGTATGATGTTGCAAGACCCGAAACACCCGATGACCTCAGGATACATCACTGATGATGCGTCCCAGTGCATCCATGAGGTGTATTTTAAATATTAAGCAATTTACAAACAGTAAATATATGTAAAATTATTGATAGTGGAATATAGCTTAAAAATATATTTTGATAACACTTTACATTAAGTGTTGACTAACTAACATGAATGAATGAATTAGTTACCATGAATAAGACATGAGGTAGTACATTAAAAATGCTTAGGTCATGTTAGACAAACACAGAACGACAGCATTAATGAATGTTACTTTCACATTACAAGTGAATAATTTGTTAAGATGAACAATAAATCATATATTTTATTATCATATACTTTACTAGTGTTGGATAAACAAGTAACAACTGCATTAGTTCATCTTCTTGTAATTGTTAAATATTTATTAAGTAAATATTAGTCTATGTGTTACGCCCTCGCTATGTTTTCCTGTGTTTTCCCCGTTTCCTAGTGTTTCTCTAGTACTTTTCCATCACTTGTGTCTAATTTGTAGCTCCGCCCCTCGTTACCTGTCTCCCCAGGTGTTCATTGTTTCATGTTCAGTATAAATAGTACCTGTTAGTCTACGTTTGCTGTCGGTCTTTGCACCTTCCTACGTTGTCTGTCACGTCACGTCCTAGTTATAGTTTTGCCAAGTTTCTAGTTCTTTTGTTAGTTTGTATTATTTGCTTATATCTCGTGTTTGTTTATATCCCTTGTTTTGTATATATTTATGTATTTATCCTTTGTATATATATCCCTAGCCCCGTTTAGTTATTATCTGTTTAGTTTAGCTACTTATCTGTTTAGTTTAGCTCTTTGTTTGTTTTCCCTGTTTGTTTATGTACATATTTATATTCGTTATTCCCCTGTTTGTTTATTTGTTTATTTGTTATTTATTAAAAGTCTGGTCTTACCCGCATATAAATCCGCCTCCCGTCTCATCCCAGCGTCACACTATGCTTCATTTCATCATATATACTTCGGAGTGTTTGTTGAAATTCAACTTACATGTAGAAATTGTAAATATAATCCATGATTAACCAATAATGCCTTTGTTAAGCATTATTAACATCTGTTAACCCTTACTAAGCACTTATACAGACAGCTCTGTTCAGTAAAATAAATATACCTGATGTAAAGTAAAATTTAAATAATTCTAATCCATGTACAGATGTATTTCCAATAGAAGTAAAAATGTAAAATATATAATATTATATTAGTTAACTGACATCAGTAAATAAAACAAGTAGCTGGCTACCACTGCATAAGTGTTATCACAGCCAAATATATTTATAACTAATATTTAATTAATAAATATTTAACAGTTACTGTATGCATAGTTGCAGCATGTACGCAAATTACAAGAAGAGCAGTTGTTACTCGTTTACCTAATATTAGTTTAGATTATTAATGAAGTGTATGATTTATTGTTCATCTTAACAAATGCTTACTTCAAACGTTAATGTGAAAATAACATTAATTAATACTGTAGTTCTGTGTTTAATTAACATTACCTACGCATTGTTAATGTATTACCTTAATGTCTTATTCAGGGAAACTAATGTATTAATTCATGTTAGTTAGTCAACACTTAACGTAAAGTGTTAGAGGTGTTTTTTTGCACTTGAAAAAATGGAATTTAATAAACACCTCCCTCTTGCATCTGACCCAAAGCGTTCTCACCTGCTGCCGGGGCAACGCTGAGCGACTGATTTAATCCTTATAATGTTAATTAAAGGATTTTTTTTTATTGTGATGTAATTATATATAATGTTAATTAAAGATGCAGTTCTGCAGTTTACTCTCTCTCTCTCTGTCTCTCTGAAGGTGGATACTGGTTTTCTTCGCTGTCCCGGTGGAGCAGTCCGAGCCCTGGCGTGTGGACGTAGCGGATGTGTTTTCTCAGTGTCTGATGATCGCTCTCTGAGAGCCTGGAGCCTCTCTACAGGTACAGGTACAGAATATCAGCTACACTCTGCTCTCAGTGCAGGAAGAGAGACCAGGAGGGGTTACAGAGAAACACACTCACACCAGAAACATGGATGCTTTTTAAACAAAACAGTTTTCAAATGGAAATTGATTGATATCGTACTTGTCGGTCAGATTATGAAAAAAACAATGGACTGAATTGTTAAAGAGTAGCTGTGGACTTTATTTTCCTTTCAATTGGAAAACGTCTCCATTAAAAATGCGGTGTAGCCTAAACCTGGCTTAATCCCTGTTTGAGAAACCTGTACATACAGTATTTGTCGCTACACCGTTCATATTTATTTACAGCTTACACTGTTTTCTTTTTATTTTATGATACATTGTAAATTTAATACTGAAGACTATATTAAAGCTATACAGGAACACACGCTGAATTAGTCTGTAAACAAAAAGTAAAAAAAAAAGATTTCAGATTTCTATTTGAGGACAGATCTGCAGACCTTTAATCTCAGTGTCTTCATGAGGGAGAGTCACCTGGAATAGTTTTCTCAGCGTCTTGAAGGAAGGAGTTCCTGGAGGTGCTGAACAATAGCTGCTGCTTTTCCTTCACGCTGTGAAGCTCCAGCTCATCCCAATTAAATCACCTCAAATCAACATCTCAGTTCATCAGGTTTAGATCAGGAGATTAATGTGGAGGACTAACACTTTCTTACTGTTTAATACATAATTATATATGTGTCCTTTAATCATTTTAATGTCTTTAATATTGATCTACAATGTAGACTGAGGAGTGAAGAGGTGTTCAAATGTTTTGTAGAGGTTTTATAGAGGTTTTCTGTTGTCTATGAATGGTGTCTTATAGAGGACACCATTCATAGACAACAGAAACAAAAGCGGCCCAAGTATTGAACCTTGAGGTTTACCATGTTCATTTTTCCGTGTTTGACTAAATGTTTTTTTTTTTTTATTGTTTTTATTCGATCTGTAATTGTGTCTATAGTGCATCCTCCTGAACAGAGGGAGTCTCTGAGTGCAGTCTGCTTCCTGGAGAAGGGGAAGCTGCTGGTGTGTGGATTCAGCTCAGGCAGATTGGAGTTATGGCATCAAAATAAGCTGATTTATTCTGATAAGGTAACTAAACTACTACATAATCTAATATATTAGGTGGTTTAGATCAGTAAAAAATTGGTAACTGTGCAAAGGTTATGGCACAAGAAATGTAACAGTAAATAAGTTAAAGTGAATAAATAATAAAAAAAAAAAACAGGAAACCCAGGGTTATTCCACCAAATATTGATTTCTGAACTCTTAAAACATTTTTGTTGTTTCAGCCATTTCTCTTTTTCTGCAAATAAATGCTCTAAATAACAATATTTTTATTTGGAATTTGGGAGAAATGTTGTCAGTCATTTATGGGACATTCCAGGATTTTGGTACATTTCAGGGGTGGTCACTTCAAAAAAAAAATTTATCTTCAATTTGATCATTTTTAGTCATATATTTATTAAATACAGGTAATAGACTATCAAAAAGTTTGATTTGTCAAGCTCAGGTATCAAAGCAGTTTTTTTAATTAGATAATGCAATATATTTGGTAACTTACAGTAACAGGGTTGCGAGTAACAGGGTTGCAAATCTAGGCTAAGTTGTGATTTACCCCAGGAACAGATGCTCACTGTAAAATTTAGCTATGTATACAAGATCAAGGACAAACATGGTTATATAAGTTTATAAAGTAAATTTAGACTCTACTCATTATTAGTCTTACAACATGAGTAACAGGGTTGAGTTCACTGAGTAACACACACAACTTGGACAAACATATTTGGAAAAAAAACTTGAAAATTGTTAGAGCACTTACTCTTGGTCTTGCCATGTGGGCAGAAAATGTCCTTGTGATGTCACTTCCTTTGTGCCAGTAGACAAATATTTTTAACTCTTTCTCTGCAGGTAAAATTCCTTATGGTAACAGGGTTGAGCGCATGTTGTGGGACACAACTTAATAGCATAAAAACTGTAACATGCAAAACAATGTAGACTAAAGAAGTTGTTTTCATAAGTAAAGGAGATGCAGATCAACAATATACAAGAGGAAGTCATTTATTTAGAGCTTATTTTAATTGTTCAATCTGCCAAAGGAGTTGGTCACCCAATGAGTGGGACAAGAGAAAACGGCCATTTTTTGAGGTGGTCTAAAGGTATTTGGTGTTTTGAATAATATCTAAGGAACTTATTTTTCCACCATATTTTACAGTTTGTCTTATAACAAGTACATTTTTCACAAAAAATAGTCCTTTAGATATTTTGGATATGTACATTTGAAATTTAGGTGGTGGGACAGGAAATGTACCAAAATCCTGGAATGTCCCTTATACAATAAAACAACAATGTTTATTTTACTCAAACATAAACCTATTAGTAGCAAAATCAGAAAAACTGATTCAGAAACTGGTCAGAAAGTCGTCTCTTAATTTTTTCCAGAGCTGTATTTTTTAATATTGTAACCAAAGGTGTCCAAAGTTTTGAATTTGCACCTACTATAATAATAAAATACCTTGAATATTATTAAAAGTTTTACAGTAAAGTCTTTGTGAGTGGGTGTAGTGTAATCAGTGTTTTCTGGACGTGTTCTCTGGTGATCTGTAGGTTAGTGATGGTGGGATTGGAGCGCTGACCGGTATGCCGGATAAGCAGCTGGCTGTGAGCTGCAGTGATCGCTCAGTGACCGTGTGGAAGCTGGAGCTACACTCTGAGCTCTGCACTGCAGGGTATGTTTAGCTTTTTTCACTATTTTTCACTATTGTTCAAAAATGTAATTGTAGTAAAAGAGTACATTTCTAGCTGTACACTAATCTAATGCACAGCACAGACGTGAATTTTCACAAAAACACAAGATCCAGTGGTGGATGCTGGTCTTTCAAGGAGGGGAAGCTCAATTTCGGCCTACATCTTAACATATGTCGTTTATTTATACAAAAATTCTCCTCTCCCTGAGATGTTTTTTTGTAAACAAAAGGCATTATTTTCAAGTTTTCACTACACAACAAAAAGGTACCCATTCTTTACATTGAACAATTACATAAAAAAGACACTATGACATGAATAAACATAAAATGATCAGTAAAAAAAAACATTTCGCAAAACCTTTAAAGTTGGTAAAGGAAAAAATGCAGGTAAATTTATTTCCTTTTTGGACAGTTTTAATTTCCTGTAATAATCCCTTTATTAATTTAAATTATTAAAATTATTTTTAATAATAACACAATACTTACTACTGGCCCCTGTTCATTTATGTCCTGAGATAGTTTCATCAAGAGGAACGGCCATCAGTACATTTTATTTGTTACAGCACTTCCAGTCAGCCAGCTCACTTTATCATCCCAGAACAGCTGAAAAGACCTGTTACTTTTCCCCACCTTTTACACCAAATTAACCTGAGCAGTTTATCTGCCCTGCTGTTTAAATCTTTAAGTTTTTCTTCGTAAGGAAGACTATCAAATGGATTTTTACACTAAAAGATCGCTGATTCGCTCATTTCGCTGTCAATCAAAAAGGGACTCCGCCTCAGACAGATCATCCAATCATCACGCAGAAGCTGAGCGTCTGCCCCATAGACCCCCAGAGATGCTGAGCGTCCGATGGGCGGGACAAAGCCCAGCATTTATCCAATGACTCGTCTGGTTTGGCCGCGCGCTTTGCTCCACTATTGAAGTCTGTGCACTGTTTAAAGCAGCGCTGTGAAGCTGCGGGAATGAGTGAGAGGAAACCCGCGGCGTTACCAGTGATAAGAAGCTGATTCTGAACTAAGTTCAGCGCGTTGTAGCGCATATTTAATCAGGGACATGTACACACAACAGTATATATTTAATCACTTATTTTTTTACATTTTAGGGGAAGCTGAGCTTCCCTTGCAATCTTAGAGCAATCGCCACTGACAAGATCATATAAAATTCAAATGTTTTTAACTTTAATCCAATCAAAGAACAGCAGGAGTAGTTTCCTTCAAAATGGAGAAAAGATTAGGTTTATTGGCTTCTGAACACAAGCCGTACAAAACCAGTCTGAAAAACTATCCGGACCAATCAGGAAAGATTTAATATGGAAGCTGCTGTCTGACCAAGTTGATCGTCCAGACTTGTATTTAACCAGCAAGCCAACCAGCTAAAAAGAAATAGCCTCAGAAATAAGGATGCACCAAAAGGAAATAAAAAATCTGTTAGAAGCAGAAATCAAACAAAATTAAACATTTGGCTGAAAGTTGAATCTCAATACTGTTTTTATGTAAATTGTATATAATAATATTTATTGAGCACTTAACATTCCAGCAGAAGGACTGCAGAATTAGTACAGCTGTTCTAATTATACATTTACCTCAGTGAGGCTAATCAAGTGAAATGTTCACAATGTGTTTTTTAGCTGAGCATACAAGCTGTACAGGGCTTGGATAGTAAGATTAGCTCAGCTACCTTACTCTTACTCTTTTACATTAAACCCCCCTCAGAGTTTTGTCATTTTGATTTCATGTTTTTTTTGTATAACAATATCAAGCAGCAGCAGCAGCAATAATGTTAAATATATGTAGCAGAAACACTGCTATACTTCACAGCATGGCCTGAATGGGTCTTTTTGCAGGACTTAAACTAATCAAACTCACACCGCTGCTGGAAACTGATCCCTACAGCTGAAGAATGACTGAGTTCTGTATTGTTTAGTGTGTTTAAGGTGTCGTCGTACACGCTGGATATTCCTGCGGCTCACCTGCTCTACAGTAACATCCTGCTGGCCGTGTGCCGAGACGCCAGCATTGTTGACGTCTTCTCTACAGCCGGAGACAACAGACAATGCCTTAACACGTACGTACACACACACACACACACACACAAACACACAGACACACTGTGCGTAAACTGTGAGCTAACTGTCAGTGTCTGTTACTCGGTTGTCGTTTCAGCTGGTTTAATAATACACAGCCTCTGGGAGTGGTGAAGAACGATGCCAAGAGCTTTTGGATTGTAGGAGAAAGTAAATCTGAACTCCAGCTCATCTTTGTTGTAAGTACATACAAGAGCGTAGGAGCGGGCTTGATATTGGGGGGGACACATTTGCCAATATAAACCCAAGCCCACCCTATAGTTTCGTAGAACAACATTTGTGGAAATTACTTTTAATTAAAAGTAAATTATTATTATTATAAGGTGATTATAATAACCAGCAAGCTGATTGGCTGTTTCTACTGAGCGGCGGGACTTAATACCTGAACCGGCTCCGTGATTGGTCCGGTCTGTCTCCTCATTAATAGGACAGCTGATCTGAGCGAAACGATATAATTTTGGGGGGGGACAAATCCACCTGTTTCTAATATTGGGTGGGACATGTCCCCCCCATCCCCCCCGGTTCCTACGCCAATGAGTACATAGACATGATATTATAGTTACCTTATAGTTCCCTTAAAAACCACAAATAGCAGATATTGTCACATTTTGTACATTTTAATATCAGTTTATATCATTTCTCATAACCTCTCTAATCCTTAGTTTGAATCTTTCATAATTTAACCACCAACATCCCATTTTTTGCATAAGACAGCAGGAGAAAAAACAAAGATTGATCAGAATCATTCATCACACTCAATCAGTGTGATAAAATATAGAGAAATGATTAATACAATCTTCCAGTTTTCAATTCTATAATTATTAATAAAGTCATCGCTGTCTTCTGCAGCTCTCTGTAGTTTCTGGTAGCTGCTGGTATTCTGATTTCTGCAACATTAATCTGGGCTGGGAGAAAGAAGGATCCCGAGAAGAGCATCATGAGGAAAAGCGTGAGGAACAGTCCGAGGAGCATCATGAGGAAAAGCGTGGGGAACAGTCTGAGGAGCATCACGAGGGAAAGCGTGAGGAACAGTCCGAGGAGCATCATGAGGAAAAGTGTGGGGAACAGTCAGAGGAGCATCACGAGGGAAAGCATGACGAACAGTCCGAGGAGCATCATGAGGAAAAGTGTGAGGAACAGTCCGAGGAGCATCATGAGGAAAAGCGTGAGGAACAGTCCGAGGAGCATCATGAGGAAAAGCGTGAGGAACAGTCCAAGGAGCATCATGAGGAAAAGCGTGAGGAACAGTCCGAGGAGCATCATGAGGAAAAGTGTGAAGAACAGTCTGAGGAATATAAACAGAGGAAAGTTTGGGTTACAGCCGCTACCATACATGAAGGTATGATTTTAATGTAAACCATACTACTTAAAGAATACACACAACGCACAATACACACTACGGCCCTATCTTACATCCTGTGTAAGGTGCCTCGGGATGCTTATTGCTATCTTAAACCTCGCCAACAGTTCATTTTCACACCTTGCGCCTGTGCCGTTAAAATAGCAAAAGAGCTATTTCATGGGCGTGGTGATCTGGAAATTAGGTGTGTTCATGTACATTTCTGGTGTATTACTCTCTTGCCAATGAAAAACATAGGTGCTTCACTTACTGATTAGAACCCTGACAACAGTCACTAGTCAGATGTTAATTCCTGTCTTGGCACATGTACAACGCTGCTCGTTATGCACACATGAACACACAGCAGTGCACAAACCCAACTTTCATATCAACAATAAAAAGAATAAAGATAAAAATAACTTTGCTGTTCCATCAAATGAGCTGCTGGAGCTCCTTCACAGTGTGAATGCAAAGCTCAGTTTCCTCTGCTGAGGAGCGTCAGACACGTCCAGGTAGCTGCACCATTAAAATAGCAATCCACCAAAGTCGGAGCTCACCTGGCTCTTAAAGGGAATGATGAGCAAGTGACATGCTGATTGGTTTGTTTCATGTTACACCCAAAACACGCCCATGATTCATTAAGAGTTAGTACATGTCTTTTGTGTGTTTTGAGCTGGCAAGGTGTACTTTTCCCGTCGTTACAATAGCAAAGACACACTGACACGCAATAAATCAAGCTGAATGCTACACAGTTGATGGCTCACCTATAGATCGCTGTTTGTGTTTTACAGCGAACACAAACAAGCAAACATATAAAGAAATTTATAGACATAAACATTTATGTATATCAATATATACATATATACCTACACATAGCTAAACAGAAAACAGAATCATGAACATGTGTAAAAATCTACCTAATAATATTCACCCTTTTTATTTACATTTTTTTAAAATATTGTTTATTTTGTGTTTAAACATTGTTATTTACTGTAGTGTTAGATGTGGTTGCCAGGTGTGTACGGAACCCTTAAGGAGGTTTGCCATTTAAATACAGAACCCTCACTGGAGGGATTATAACAATAGTTCTGAGGTTTGAAGAGACTCATGCAGGAGATCAGACAGGAGAGAAGTTGTTGGGTTTATAGTAAAACCAGCTGCAGTACTAACAGCATACTGTTCTATATTTTACTGCATATGATACACTGTTCATAATTCATAATCAGTTCAAATAGATCCACATCCATTACAAGATGATTACTATTTGAAATATTTTAAAATTCACCAGTAATTTTGCATTTTGTGAGTTTCACTCTCTCTCTCTCTCTCTCTCTCTATATATATATATATATATATATATATATATATATATATACAGTTGAGGACGATATTATTAGCCCCCTTACAAAATAGTCCTTGTTTTCTAAGGATTTTCCAAGTGATATTAACCAGAGCAAAATAAACTAAACACAGCTTTTTTAGACATCGTAGTTTTATTTTGGATGCTTACACTATATTATATTCCACTCAGAAATGAAGATATTACACAAAACAGAAAAACTATCAGGGTCAAAATTATTAGCCCCCCACATCCTAATAGTTAATTGTGTATCCTTTTTGCTGGATTACTGCCTGTAGACGTTTCTCTCACACTTCATTTGAGGAATCCTGGCCCATTGTTCTTTAGCAAATCTCTCAAGTTCCTCTAGATTCGATGGTTGTCTTGCATGGACATTTTTCTTTAGGTCACCCCACAGATTTTCTATTGGATTTAAGTCAGGGCTTTGTGCAGGCCATTCAATGACATTCACTTTGGTCATCTGGAGATAGTTCTTCAGCAGGAGGGATGTGTGTTTAGGATCATTGTCATGTTGAAAAATGAAGTGACGTCTCAGACCCAGTTTCACAGCTGACTGCTTAAGGTTCTCTTTCAAAATAGTCACATATTTTTCTTTATTCATGATTCCATCCACCTTGACAAGATTTCCAGTTCCAGATGCACTGAAGCATCCCCATAGCATAATACTCCCACCACCATGCTTCACTGTGGGGATGGTGTTCTTTGGGTTGAATGCCTGTCCTTTTTTTCTCCAAACATAAGCAGTGTCCCTGTGGCCAAAGAGCTCTAGTTTAGTCTCATCAGACCATAAGACACGCTTCCAGTATGAATAATTTTTCTCCAGGTTGTCCCGAGCATACTTAAGTCTTGCTTGAAGGTGCCTCTTCCTCAAAAGTGGAGTTTTTCTTGGTCTGCACGCTCGCAGGTCATTCCTGTGCAGAGCTCTAGTGATGGTCTTCTTAGAGACTATGATTCCTGATGTGGCCAAGTCATTTGCCAGTGCCTTGGAAGTTAATCTGGGGTCTTTAGACACATTTCTCACTAGTATTCTTTCCAGTCTCTCTGAAATCTTTCTCTTTCTACCTCTGCCAGGCTTGTTCTGCACTGTGTTGCTGTCTTTGAATCTCTGAATGATGCCTCTCACTCCAGTTCTTGACACTTGGAAACGCTTTGATATCTTTGTATATCCCTCTCCTGCTTTGTGTGCATCAGTAATTCTTTTTCTCAGGTCCAAACTGATTTCCTTTGTTTTTGCCATGTTGCTTCCTCAACTGCCAGCTCCATTATGAGGCTTTTATACCATGTTTTAACTTAAATGAGTTAATTAACTTAAATTAATTGAGTGCAATCATCTGTTTCACCTGATCACCTTTATGCACATCACCTGAGAAGGTAAAGCACATCACTGCACAAAAGTGGCTTGTGTGATGACTTAATAAATGTTAATTTCTTAAAGGGGGCTAATAATAATGTCCCTGGTCATTTTAGCTTATTCTTACATAATAATATTTTGGTGCACAAATATAAATATTTTGGTCCTTCTAATGAAAAATTGTATGTTCAGAAATGCTCTGTTAGAACTGCCTTGCTCTGCTAAAAAGGATCTTGCCAGAATCTTGAGGAGACTTAAAATTTCATAGGGGGGCTAATAATATCGTCCTTAACTGTATATATATATATATATATATTGTTAAACTCTCTAATTATCCAACACTGTGTCTTGTCTCGCCTCTATTTAACAATGATCATTAACACAGTCAGGAAATTTTTAGAAGATCACCTTGCAGATCTCCCGGCACAGTTTATTCGGGACAAAACAAGCTTTATGTGTTTGATAGGAGATGTGCTGCAGTTCCACGGGTCTATTTAACATGTTCCTGCTTTAAACACACACTTTGAACCCTTTCTCCATGTTGAATCCAGGCTTTATCGTGTGTGGAGACGCCAAGGGGTACATGTGGACCAACCAGCCGCCGAGCATGACCAGCTGGAGCAAGAAAAGACGAGTGAGCGTTCTCTTACTGAAGGTTTAGTGAGTGAATGAGAGAACTGTTATCTGGGTGAGGAGGTGTTCCTCCATCACTAGTCCTTGGGTTCTTGAACCAGTTCCATTTGGGCTTTTAAGAACTGTGTTCCACTGACAGTTTTTTCAGTGGAACAGCCCGCATTTCCACCAGTTTTAGTAGAACCATCAAAATGTCACATCATGGGCGCTGAGTGGTCCAGCGGTCTAAAGCGCTGCCACTATGAGCGGGAGGTCGCAGGTTCGAACCCCCACTCATGCAGCTTTGCCATCAAGCTGCCGGCACTCAGATGAGCGCAATTGGCCCTGCTCCCTCCGGGTGGGTAGATGGCGCTCTCTCCCCACATCACTCCTAGGGTGATGTCTGCAGCACAGGGCGTCTGTGAGCTGATGTATCAGAACCGAGCCACTGCGCTTTCCTCCGAGCGCGCTGGCTGCTCGGCAATGAAAAGAGGCGGTGGCTGGCTTCACATGTATCGGAGGAAGCATGTGTTAGTCTTCACCCTCCTGGTGTGTTGGGGCATTACTAGTTACTAGGGAGTCCTAGTGAGTGGGTTGGGTAATTGGCTGTGCTAAATTGCTAAATACCTAATATTCTTCGGTACTCACTGCAAACAAACGTTCCTGGTTCTAGAAGCTACTGTTTTGGTGGAAATTAGGTTTACGAACCAGAATGATGCTGGTTTCACGTTGGTGGAAATGCGCTATCAGTGGTTCTTCCTCATAGACTTTCTCTGGGAAAAAGCTGCTTTGGGAAGGGGATTGATGTGGAAAGTGCTTTATAAATGAAACTGTACTGAAAACAGAGCTGCTGGCTAATGCTAATTGCTAACCCCTTGTAGGCTCACAGTGACCGGGTCAGCGTGCTTCGCCTCACAGATAAAGCCATTATCTCCGCCTCTTCTGACGGGACGATCAAACTGTGGGACAGAAACACAAACAAACAGGTGCTTCTCAAGTTTTTCTTCAAACCTAAAGGAAAAATTTAGATAAAAATCAAATGATAATTATTGATCACTGATCCCAGGTGTGTCGATCAACCAGCACCAGTGTTGTTGTTTAAAGTGGGAAATGCTAGGCTAACATTGGTAACAAACACTAGATTTAGACCAATATCACCAAAATCACCAATATCATCAATATTGTCCCTGTTAATCTAGATTTAAATTTTTCTACTTTCTGAAATAGTCATATAATGCATTACCGTCCACAGTGGACAGCACTGTTTTTTATATTATATAACTTTGGAAAAAACTAAATTAATAATAAAAAAAAGATAAGATTTTAGTCGTGTATTAATAGAGATGAGATTAGCATTCGTTAGCACTGTTAGCCTAGCAATAGCCTAAAGAAGCACAGATAAGCCAGATAATAAATGCCTTGGCTAATTGACTGCACTTGGTCCAAGTAATCAATCATGTTTGTAGATTTTTCATGAAATTGCTCATTTAATAATGCATATTAATATATATGTGTGTTTTTATATCAATTCAATGTGTCTGAAGGCTTATGCTTAAATACACTGTAAGGACAAAAGTATTGGGACACGTCCCAAACTCATTCCAAAAGTATTGGATGGAACTCCAACAGTCCAGAGAACACAGTACCTGGGGCTTTATATCCCTCTATCTCACATCTGACATTAGACATAGTGGTTCTATTACTACCCATTTATTAAAAGTTCATTAGACATATAGTGTATTTCTCATTAGTTTCTCTTATATATTAATGCTAATATTCACATTATTTTGTTTCTGCTTCTCCAGGTGGGTCTGTTTGTATGTGGAGCTCCGGTGGAGATACTGGAAATAAACGAGGATGACCCCAGTCAGCTGGTGTGTGGAGATGCCCTGGGGCAGGTCTACTTCCTGTCCTGGCTGGGATAATTCTCCTCTACGACCTTCCGTTCAGACAGCAGATCTACTGCAAACACGTTAATCTGGACAGTGCACCAATAATACAACCATAGGCTTGATTATATTTATTTAATAAATAAAGTGAAATTGATTATTATTTATAATTAGGGTTGTCAACATTAAAGCGTTAACACACAATTAATTTGGATCAGTAACGCATTATTATGTTTTTCACGCAAATTAATTTGGTCCAGTGGGCTAAGTGTTGCCACTATGATCTGGAGATCGTTGGTTCGAATCCTGATTATGTAGCTTGCCATCGGCTGCCGGAGCCCCAAAATAGCACAGTTGGTCTTGCTCTCTCTCTGGGTGGGTACAGTACAGTAGATGGCGCTCTTTGCCCTCATCACTCCTAGGGTGATGTGGATCAGCACAAGGATGCGTCTGTGAGCTGAAGTATCAAAACCGAGTCGCTGCGCTTTCCTCCGAGCGTTAGCCCTGTGATGCTACTCGGTAATGCTGCATCAGCAGCAGTTCAAAAAGAGGCGGAGTCTGACTTCACATGTATCGGAGTAGGCATGTGCTAGTCTTCACCCTCCTGGTGTTGGGGCATCAATAGCGATAGCAGGAGTCCTAGTGAGTGGGTTGGGTAATTGGTCGTGTAAATTGGGGAGAAAATAAGATAAAATAAATAAATAAATAATTACACCACCAAGTTTGACCCCAACTTCTACTGTAATATGCCCTATTTCCACACAATATGTGGATTTTATCCTTGGTCATAGTATTAGATTTTATTAAAGGGCTCTTAAAGGGAGAGTGTACACATTACTGATTACTGGCCGTTACATATTTCCCCCAGGCCATTTAAATGGTCACCCTCCTCCACATTGTGAGCATGTGTGCAATACCAAATACTTCCTGAGATTTTTATACTCAGCAAATTAAGTTCTTAATCAGAAATCCTTACAACCAAGCTGAGATGTTTACAATAAAGTAAAAAGTTTTCTTTATTTAAGTGTCCCATGTTTGATTGATCTCCCCTCAAACATACAAGGGTATACTAGTATTTTAATTTTAGACTCTACTAATATAAAAATATTTTAATTTTACATTCATTCTTTTTTTTACATTTAAATATTCAATATAAAACACTTAAGTCCAAATAATCACAGTTAATCACAGAATATTGTTGTGATTAATCTGATTAATTTTGAAATCGATTGACACCACTAATTATGCAGGTAAAACTAAACTTTCTGGACTTTTTAAGAAATTAAGGCACTCATTGACTCATGTTATACAGATGCTGGTCAACAAATTAGAATAATTTGAAATAGTGCAATCATGAAATTCTTTGAACGCATTTTTTGTGCAGAAAGCAAATCAGGTGTTCACCGCACCTGTCCTACTCGTTAGACTAATCACAGAACTCGTTACCTGGAAAAAATTTGCTCAGCTGAGCTTTCCAAAAGGCCCATTTAGGCCATGTAACTGTGACACTGTTGTTTTATTGAATTAGAATAATGGAGAAACCGTTTCATTGAATTAGAATAATTTTTATTATAATTACAATCATCACTTTCTCAGTATTTTGTGGCTGCCCCCTTGGCTTGTATGACTGCCTGAAGTCTCCGCGGCATCGATTTGACCAGCTTGTCGCAAGTTTGCGCACTCACAGCTTCCCAGGCAGTGGCGATGTTCTGCTTCAGTTGGTCCAGCGTAGTAGGCTTTCTGTCGCGAATTTTCCGCTTGACGATGGCCCAAGGGTTTTCAATGACATTGAGGTCAGGCGAGTTGGCCGGCCATGCCAAAACTTCAAGCTGTTTTTTAGTGAACCAATCTTTGGTCGACTTTGCCGCATGAGCCGGTGCAAGATCCTGTTGAAATATGAAGTCTTGTTCGCCGAACTGTTCCTCAACAGTCGGAATCAGGAACGTTTCCAGAACATCTTGATATACGGCAGCATTGACAGTCTTCTTGAGGAAGCATAGTTTCCCTACACCTCGAGCGGACATGCATCCCCAGACCATAACGCTCTGGGGAAACTTGACGGATCTTTTCACGCACTCGTGGCTGTAGGTTTCGCCACCATGACGCCAGACACGAGGACCTTGGTCACCGAAGGAGATGCAGAAGCGTGATTCGTCACTGAAGACCACTTTCTGCCAGTCTTCAGCAGTCCACTCGCCGTGTTCTTTGGCCCACTTCAGACGTTTCTCCATTTGTTTCTTGTTCAGCATCGGTTTTACTGCTGGAACGCGAGATTTGAAGCCGAGTTCGCGCAGACGACGGTAAGTGGTTGATCTGGAGACGTCAGCGCCGGTCTGCTTGTTCCACAAGTCGGTGAGCTCGGAAGTGAACTTGAACCGGTTGCTGACTGCGATCTTTCTCAGCTGCTTGTTGTCGGGAGCAGAAGTTTTTCGGACACCGGAACAGTTGGTGCGCTTGCTGCAGTTTTTCTTGAGAGCTTTGCAGACGGAAGACTGGCTGATGCCGAGCTGCTCAGCAATTTTAGTTTGGGTCAAGCCTTGTTGGCGAAGGGCTTGAATTTGAGCCACTATTCCAGTTGAGAGGTCGCGCTGCTTACCCATGATTGATTTTACTTAGAAATTCTACTCAACCATGACTTTATACTGCACAGTGAACACTCTTCACGGAAAACAAAAATTCGAGCATTTATTCTAATTCAATGAAACGGTTTCTCCATTATTCTAATTCAATAAAACAACAGTGTCACAGTTAAATGGCCTAAATGGGCCTTTTGGTTTCCTCCGGGTGCTCCGGTTTCCTCCCACAGTCCAAAGACGGCACGTTAGGCTGATTGGATGTCAGAATCAAATTGCCCCCTAGGTGTGAGTGTGTGAGTGAATGTGTCTGTTTGTCTGTCCGTGTCTGTCTGCCCTGCGATGGACTGGCGGCCTGTCCAGGGTGTATCCTGCCTTCCGCCCGATGCTGGCTGGGATAGGCTCCAGCACCCCCCCGCGACCCTTAATGGATAAAGCGGTTGATAATGACTTGACTCCACAAAAATCTTTGTCTTTTTGAACATATTCAGTTATATGGACATTCTGGCTTCATTTGAACAATACTAAGAGATCTAGTATATACAACTAAACCAAAAATAAAGAAATTGCTCTTAAACATGAGCTGTAGAATGTGATGAATAAAAATGTTAATTTATTTTGAGTAAAATTTAGCCTAATAGCCCCTGATAGCCTGATAGATTTGGCAAAAATTACTTTAATTAGACAGAATTCTTTCAGCTGTGTGATTTTTCATCTTCAGTGTTTGTATGGATGAGATACAGATCCTTCCCTCAGATGAAGTCTGCTGGCTAATCCTGCTGTGTGCTGTCCAAGGTTCTCTACCAGCAGACCAAAATGGTGTTTCTTCAACTGATCTAGTGGGTGGGGCTCTGGTGGGGGTTGATGGGTGAGGGGTGGAGTCAGGGTGGTTCTATGCAGGTTTTCTTATTGTGATGTCAGAATAAGCGAGCATCCAAAGAAGCTCATATGATTCCTGACACCAAACTCTTTTATCTGATTCACAGAAATCAAATAGATGGATTTTTTTTTAGAGATTGGAGTGTTTAAGGGTCAGCCGAGACCCAAGTGAAAATTTAGATTTAGATTTTAGAATTGTTGCTGAGAACAAAATAAATGGTCCTTTTTGTCTCTGGTCTGGAGTTCACTGTGTCCATTGATCCATGGTTAGAAAACAAATATATATTTTCCATCAATGCAAAAGAAAGGAGCCATGATCTCATGAGTGTTATTAAAATTAAAATCCAAAAGTGTACAAATTTAAATCTCTAAGATTAATAAATTAATTAATTAATAAAAGAATATGCTGCAAATTGTTAAAAGTAACACTGTTCATCACCCTAAAACACACCATCCTGTGAAACATGGTGGTGGCAGCATCATGCTGTTGGGATGCTTTTCTTCAGCAGGGACAGATGGTCAGAATTGATGGGAAGATGGATAGAGATGAATACAGAACAATCCTGGAGGCTGTAAAAGACTTGAGACTGGGCAGGAGATTCACGATGACCCTAAACATACAGCCAGAGCTACAGTGGAATGGTTTAGATTAAAGAATAATATTTATGTGTTAGAATGAAACAGTCAAATCCAGACCAAAATCCCCTGGAAACTGCTGCTCACAGATGCTCTCCATCCTGACTGTTGGCAGAGTGTAAAATAGCAATGCGCGTTGTGACGTGCCTTGTACAGAGTGACACACCTAATGACCTACCAATGGACCTTTAAAACGATTCCTAACATGAAGCTCTGAACAGGCTTTACTCAAAACTCACTTTGCAGACACTTCTCTGATTTGCCTTCTCATGTAAACTGCATTCAAATGGCTTCAGATCATTTACTTCTGCATGTAAACTGACAAACCATACATGCTCTGCACTCTGAAATTCAGGTACTCTCAATAACCCTGAATAACTCCGTTTCCATTCGTTAATGGAGCACCAGTTTCTGATGTTGATGAAAATAGTGGTAAGGTGGAGAGATATGTTCTTCCTTACACTTTTATTGGATCACCACTCCTCAGGAATCTGTATGATATTATTCCATTATTATTAAAACTATTGTACACAATGTTCCACTGCTGTTGTAGGATTTTATGATGTTGGGATTTGTTAAGCTCTTCATCTAAGCAAAGATTGTAGATTGTGGGTAGCTTTTCAATGCTTTGTAAATATAAACATACAGCAGTGCACAAACCCAGAGCATGTGCCAGTTGGCAGCTTTGCTAACTTTTACATCAACAATAAACAGAATGAACGAGTGTAAATGCACAGGTCAGTTTCCTCTGCTGAGAAGTGTTGGACACATCCAGGAAGCTGCCCAATTAAAATAGCAATCCACCAAATGCAGTGTACACATGACAGCTCACCTATAGAATAAATAGCTAAAATAGGGCCCTATGTTTTTTTATTGTTCTGTCATTGTCATTCTTAAATAAGTTAAGCTGAAGTGCTGTTAAAACATAACTAAACAGGTTTAGGCCACACAGATATAAAACAAAGCACTAATCTGATACAGATACAAATAATAGCACTGTAATGTACTTTGCATTTGTTGCAACATAATGCTTTCTTCTGCAGAAGTGCAAATAACTGAAAACAATGCAGTGACTAAGCAGGACTGGTGACTGGTATCTGCATTTCCTCAAAGCAGAGGGATCAAGAGTTTTATTTTACATTTCCTCTCAAGAGACTTAAAACTGAGTGCTATTAAATGCTTGTTTTTTTTTCCATGTTAGGTAATGTATGTCTTACACTGAAAACCTCTGGAATATTATCAAGAGGAAGATGGATGGTCACAAGCCATCAAACCAAACTGAACTGCTTGAATTTTTGCACCAGGAGTAAAGCAGCATAAATTTATCCAAAAGCAGTGTTTAAGATTGCATGTGTAAGAGAACATGGACATGCAGAAGATGCATGAAAACTGATGATTAAACACCAAGGTTATTCCACCAAAGACATCTAATTATTACCAAAATAAACAATTAATTCGTTAAATTTGAATAGATTTTATTGTCTAGTTATACTGAGTTGATAATATTATTAGTTTGGGGTAGAAGTAACCGTACTGGATAGCTTAGTTAGCTTGTAAAGCTTTTAGAGTCATTAGTTTTATTCTTGCCATCTTATAGTTATGTTTTTTTCACAATACATGTTGAAAATGAAAGTTTGTAATTTTCAGCATTAAAATAAATGCAGTAATGCCTTTTAAAGTAGTTGAATATTTGCTAAATTCGATAAAAATACAGCAGCCTATTACTTTCACAATAATTACAGCACAGTGATTATTACTGTAATGAACATTATAGTGTTTTACATGTGTAGTATTGTTTTAAAAGGTAAATTATTCAAACTATAAAATTTACTGCAGCTAATTGTTGGTGGAAAGTTATGGTATATTTCACAGTGTTCTTTTAACAGTTTGCTGATGTTTTGCTGTTTGATGGTAATCAGGAGAAAATAGGCTCCTGGTTTGGGTTTTGGTTTCTCTTTAGGGTTCTCTGGTGGTTTTCCTTGTTGCTGTTGTATTTGGTTTTCTGACTGGAAGCCAGTCATAGATTTTCGTATAGTGTCCTTTTGACCTTACCTGTTGTAGAAAGTGCTATGAAAATACAATTTGAATTGTGTTAGCAGGCATGGCTATGTTTACAGCAGGGTGTGAATTATACAATGATAATTGGCGGGGTCAAGTATTTCTTCAGGGTGTAAATGGAAACCAGTACAGCGAAGGGGCTTCACTAAACTGTCTTACAAATGTCTCACTTCCTTACTGTAATGTCTACAGCACATAAAAGATAAATTCATAACATCAGCTTATGTAGCACATACCACACAATAACATTTATAGCCATAAATAATATATTATACAGCAAAATCCACAGTTAATCCTGTAAAAACACAATGCTATTGGCTGCTATCTTTCATCAGCTTTCTTAAAAGTTTAATTCATATTCTACAGGATCTCTCCAACAGGAATCATTTGTTATTTAATTCTTAATAAATAGAAAGTAACAATGTAACTGAAAATCCCTGTAGATAAGGCTTTTGTTCCATCTCATCCAGATGTTTTGACACTGGGACTACAATATTAAATGTTAAGGGGAGATGTAGTAATGCTTTTATATAGCTTGGCTAGTGACTTTTAAAAAGCTTGGTTATTGCTAAATTCAAAGTAGCCTAATACAAAAAAAGAAGTCTTACCTTAAAAATGTGTAATACACCAGTTTACTGTAAAACTGATTCCTCACTATGTCTACTGCAACTTATAAAGCTTGCACCATGTCCAGGGGTTTCCTGTCTTAAGCTAGATGATTCTGGATGGATGGATGGATGGATGGAGGGATGAATGGATGGGTGGACATACTTTTACACCAGTTAGCCATAATTTTAAAACCACTGACATGGGATGTGGATAACATTGTTTATCTAGTCCCAGTATCACCAGTTAAGGGCTGATATGCTTATTAGCTGCTTATGCTGTATTAGACAGCAACTGAATAGTCAGTTTTTGAAATTTTCTTTTGTACCCCTACCCCTCGTTTTCAAGTGTAACCCTTCCTCTAAGAAGGGTTCAAGCACCTGATACAGATATACACTGCCTGGCCAAAAAAAACCCTCCATCTGGATTTAAGTTAGTAAATGATGTGAGGTTGGTTGGTTGATGCTGCAGTTGGTCTGCAGGTTTAGGTTCAGCAACAGTATGTACTGAAAGAATGAGGTCAGCTGACTACCTGAATATACTGAATATAGACCAGGTTATTCCATCAATGGATTTTTTTCTTCCCTGATGACACGTCCATATTCCAAGATGATAATGTCAGGATTCATGGTGCTGGAATTGTGAAAGAGTTCAGGGTTCAGGGAGCATGAGATCATCATTTTCACACATGGATTGAGAGAGTTCACCACAGAGTCCAGATCTTAACCTCATTGAGAATCTTTGGGATGTGCTGGATGGAGAAGAGCTGCTTTGTGCAGCAGTGGGTCAGACTCTACCATCATCAATGCTGCTGCAAGATCCTGGTGAAAAATTAATGCAACACTGGATTGAAATAAATCTTGTGACATTGCAGAAGCTTATTGAAACAATGCCACAATGAATGCAGTGTGCTGCAACCAAAGCTAAAGGCTGTCCAACAAAATATTAGAGTGTGTGACCTTTTTGTGTTTTTTTTTGTTGGTGAGATTGGTTGGTTACATCCTGGAGATGGGGAGCTGAAATTAGCCTTTTTTTTCTTCATTCCATCTGAAATGTTGCAGCCTCTGCAGTCAGTTGCACCATTTAAGGTGGAACAGGAAAGTTAGCTTGCTAGACAAACTACTAGCAATTTTTTAAATGCTTGTTAAAAAAGAAAATGGCCATAAATAATTGAAAATACACATTGAATGATGGGAATATAGTGGTTATCATACTTTTTAAAAAGGAAAATACTTAATTTTTTGGGTTTCTTTGGTTGCTTGAGCTGCCTTGTCAGTGATTCTCATAGCCATCTGTTTTATATTTGGATAAATAAACCTTTAAGATATTTAACTAATTTTAGTTTGTTTATTTGAATTTGTTATCAGTATTTCTTTTTTTCCCCAAAGGTAAACAGAGCCCAAAAAAGGGTAGTATGATGCTTTGGCCTGTAAAACTTGGGTCCAGCCATTCACATAAATGTCACTATGATTGGGAGATCGCTGATTCGAATCTCAGTTATCCAACTTGCCATCGGCTACCGGAGCCCTGAGAGTGCACAGTTGGTCTTGCTCTTTCTGGGTGGGTAGATGGCGCTCTCTCCGCACATCATTACTAGGGTGATGTGGATCAGCACAAGGCTGCGTCTGTGAGCTGATGTATCAGAAACGAGTCGCTGTGCTTTTTTTCCGAGTGCGCTGTGATGCTACTCAGCAATGCTGCATCAGCAGCGGGTCAAAAAGATGTGGTGACTGACTTTACATGTATCGGAGGAGGCGTGTACTAGTCTTCATCCTCCTGGGGCCAGTTGTTCAAAGGAAATCTGATCGGATTTTGGTTATCGGATTGGATCAAATCTGGAAAACGGGTTGTTCAAAAGGAAAAGAAGCATTCTGAAATCGGATCAGATCATGTAATCCAATCCTAGTTTGTAAATGGATCAAACCTTCAGTTTCTGTTGTTCAAAACTTTTCAGTAGGATTGATCCAAAAAAACAGGATTACCCTGATCCCAACAAGGGGTAGGATTTCAAAGTGGATTTCATGAAGAAAATGTGGTAAAACTTTAAAATCAAAGTTTTAAAGTAAAAAAAAATACATTTGTACAATTTAGTGTATATACTTTTATTTCTGTTTTGCACTTGACCTGTTTAACCGTTACAGTGATAAAGTAGACATTGGCTACCAATTAAGCCTTTTACTATAGTAACGTAAAAATAAAAACAATCTTGACCCCATTAAATAAACCCCCAAAAGATTTCAATAACAAACAAAAATAATAAATTGATTTTTTTCATCTACGTCACTGTCATTCATCACTGTATATTAATGTCAAAGAAACATTTATCAGATATGAAGCTGTCAAAAATAATTTCGAACAATTGCAAAGAACACCAGAGTTTGTTCTGGTTCTTCAACAGGCTCAGGTGCATCATAAACATCACAGAGAGGGACATTGCATCTGGTAGCAACATTGGGCAGGACAATACATGCAAGTGTTATGTTGCATGCTCCCTGTGGTTCGACTTGCAAATAGTTAAGTCATGCAAAGCGTTTCTGCAGAACTCCATTTAAACGCTCAATTGCTCGTATTGTTTTGCAATAAGCAGTATCTTGTTACTGCAAGAAAAGGAGTCATCAATCCCCGTTTGTTGGTTCTTCTATCTGTTTTTTACATAGCTGGTAATCCGGATTAGCTAATCCTGAAAACTGTGTTTCTGAATCAGGTTGATCCAATCCAATATTGCTTTGAAAAACTGGCTTAAAAGTAAGACAGATCACCTGATCCTGGATAGCAAAAAATGTGATTACCAAATCTGGATAATTTTGATCCGGATTACATTTTTTGAACAACTGGCCCCTGGAGATGGGCATCACTAGTGATATGGGAAGTCCTAATGAGTGGGTTGGGTACCTGGCCTTGTGAATTGGGGAGAAAATGTGAAAAAATATAATCAGTAAATAAAATATATAATCAGTTCAACATTTCTTCCTTCAATTTATCACATTTTACAACGAGATTAACAACTTGTCCCTTAATTTAACAATGCATTGCTTGGATTTTACAGTTTTTTTCAGTTTAATAAACTGTTAAATTTAACAGTAAAGTTGTTAATCAATTCCTTACATTTCATAAGTTGTCCCCTCCATCTGGAGAATGATTTATTAAATGTAATCTTATGGTTGTTTATGTATAAATAATACAATGGAAAACAGTGAATGCATTCATTTTCTAATGCTTTTATACGGTGGCCAAGAAAGCCCAGCGCAGTGCAAATTGAAAAGCGCTGCAAAAGCACAAAACACATCCATCAAAATTACAACACAGGCGCAGCAAATAGAAAAACGCGCTGCAAATAGAACCACAACACAACGGAAGTGAGTCACAACACAACGGAATTTTCCCGGGGGACCTTAAAAGATGCTGTACCAGTTGTATACAAAGGACAATAAGTGGCAAACAAGCTTCTGAAAAGTAAGTTATGTTTATTACCTGTGATTACCACGGTTGTGTGCATATTATTAAAAGTTCTGCTTCACAAAACGCCTTGTTTGCCACTTATTGTCCTTTGTATACAGCTGGTACAGCATCTTTTAAGGTCCCCCGGGAAAATTCCGTTGTGTTGTGACTCACTTCCGTTGTGTTGTGGTTCTATTTGCAGCGCGTTTTTCTTTTTGCAGCGCGTTTTTCTATTTGCTGCGCCTGTGTTGTAAATAAGTTTATAAATCACTCAATAAAATTAGAATGGTGATTAAAGCGGTAAAGAATAATTATAATTATAATTAATAAAAAAATATATACATATATTTAAAAATATATTTTTTAATAAATTGTTATTTATGGGTTTCTTTATCAACATTGTTTAATTTTTCATTTGATTATTTGTATATTTAATTACATAACTATGTATTTCTGCATTTATTTATTTCCTAATTTAGTTATTTCTGTTTTTCATTGTCCTTATGATAATGAAGGGGTGCTTATGGACTCTTTGGTTCATTTTTTTGCGCTACAAGTGCACACTCTCGCCGCTTTTAGACTCTTTGGCTAGTTTTTTTGGTATAAGTGAGCACTCTCGCCACTTTTAGACTTGGCTACAAAGTGCTCTCTCTCTTGCCTCTTATCAAGTGTTTGTCTCGTTTTTGCGAGACAAAAACGAGACAAACACTTTTAGACTCTTTGGCCCGTTTTTAACATTGATGTAAATTTATAATTCTCAACTCACAACTCTCAACACAGATCCTTCCACATACCTTTCTCACGGAGATCCTTCCACATACCTTTCTCACGGGTTTTAGGTCAAACGTCACGGGAATAAGTATAATGGTCCCACAGGTCTAAGGCCTAAGGTCAAAGGGTAACAGGTGGTACTGATCCTGATTGTCATCTGCTTCTACAAAGGGTGTGGAAAAGTTGTATATAAACTGTGGGTTGAGAACTGAATTTTAGACAGAGTTCTGGGTCTCAACGCGATCGCAACAAATAAAGAAGCTTCCCCTGTCCTCTGCTCTCCTGACTCGTCTCTTCTCTGCACAAGAAGAAACTCTTCAACAACATAGACAGCTTATACATAGATGCCGCATACCCTGCCTCCTGGCGTGTCATCGTGGCCGCCACATTGGCTAAGGCAACCCTGCGCCCCGAGTGCAATAATTTACACTGAGGAAGGTGTAAAATACACCTGTAATAATCTCTACCAGTTTATACTTGATTTTCACACGGTTTGGTTTGTTATAAACAGCAGAGATGTAGTTATAATGTAGGATGCTGTCACACATTACAAATACCTGCTTTCATGCTGAAATACTTTATATTATGTTTTTTAACAAAGACAGACATATGGTATGGCATATTAATAAGAGTATAAATTAATTAATTAAAGAGTACATACACACACACACACACACACACACAGACCACTTCAGTTTCTCTGATTTTGCTATTTATAGGTTTATGTTTGAGTAAAATGAACATTGTTGTTTTATTTTATAAACTACAGACAATATTTCTCCCAAATTCCAAATAAAAATATTGTAATTTAGTGCATTTATTTGCAGAAAATGAGAAATGGCTAAAATAACAGTACATATGCTTTCATACCTCAAATAATGCAAATAATTATTTTAGCATGAAAGCAGGTATTTGTAATGTGTAATGTGTAACAGCTTCCTGAATTCTTACTACATCTCTGCTGTTTGTAACAAACAAAACCGCGTAAAAATCGGGTAAAAATGTGTGAGTTGTGATTATTATATCTGTATTAAACACCTTCCTCAGTGTAAATTAATGCACTGGAGTGCAGGATTGCCTCCTCCAATATGGCGGCCACGCAGGCACATCAGCTCCAATAGACGGCGTCAGTCAATGTGGCGTCTATGTATATGATGTCTATGGTTTTTATGGCTACAAATGCACACTCTTGCCGCCTTTAGACTCTTTAGCCTGTTTTTCCATTTAAAATCAAGAATATTTTGGGAAGACAGTCATAAACAAAGAATTGTATACAGCTATATACGATTTCCTTTCAACACCCAGTGTATCAGTGTATCCAGATACATATGGAAATAGTGGAATTCCTCTTTAACTCTAAATGTATGTGTGTGTGTGTGTGTGTGTGTGTTGTAGGGGACGGCACGGCTCTGGAGGTCTGGGGTTCTGGTATCGGACTCCGGCAGTTCATCTACCCTCTGGATCTCGTCTCTATTTGTGGGTGTTAAGGGAATATGATGAGGTGGACCCCATATTACTGGCTGGTACAATTACACCCCTCAGCCCGTACGAACCACTCGTCCACCACTTAAATCTCCGCCTCTCTCAACAAGCATCACCTTCAGATCCTTTGTTTGTGACGGAATCTGTAAGCTTGATCTCAAGGCACCGGTTTCACACCCATCTCTGCCGCATCCTATATCTCAGCGGTTACTAACTAGACTTATTCTCTGCCCACTCAGTTTGCATTGATACAGCATCCTATGCCTCCAGAAAATAAATACCCGAGCACACGATCAAGCTCCTTGGCCGGTGGTCTTCCCAGGCGTAACAACTATACATTCGTTCCCAACCAGACGATTTGAGACAGGCTCATTCCAAACTAGCTTCCCATATAAGCTCCAATTTTGGGGATATAACTGCATGCTCCTTCAGCACGCAGTTCAGAACTCCAGCCCAAATTCCCCAAGTTCCCTTCCCTTTTTTTTCTTCTTTCTCTGCTACTTTTAGGCGTGGTCCGCACTTAGCAAAATGATGTTATGTAACAACAAAAGTTTCGGAGAAGGACCATGCCCGCACTCTATGCTCTAACTCCACCCCCTATCAATCAACCGCCCTGTAAATGCCTGCTCTTACTAAGTTCCTCTCATGACGTAAGTTTGCAACCCACCTCCTCCCCAACAACCCCCTTCTTCTACTCTACCACCTCCTACATTTAATATAAAAGGGGGAGATATAACTGCACGCTCCTTCAGCACGCAGTTCAGAACTCCAGCCCAAATTCCCTCCCCTTTTTTTCTTCTTTCTCTACTAGTTTTAGGCGTGGTCCGCACTTAGCAAACTTTTATGTAAGCATGTGGTTTTACATGGTCTTGGTGAAAACTGAACTGATTCCTCAAAATCAGTATCTCTCTGTATCTCTGGGCCCTACTTTAGCCATCTATAGCGCACTAGTTAATTGCGCTTTGCACAGCTGGATTTAGGGGCGTGTCCTGTGTCTTTGGTAACGTGAGGGCGCGAAAAATACACCATCATCAATTTGTCTCTTTTAGCATGAATTGTTTACTTTATTGTAATCACGACTGAAACAAGGCATCTCTTCTGTGTCTACAGCTGATAAAACAGCCCTCACCACCAAACAAGCACAGCATAAAATAATATTAAAACAAAAACACAGTATCAGTAAAAGCTTTTACAAGCCCCAGACTAACGTTTATTTCAGTTTGGGGCAATTTACTGCAAGCTAAGCTTACAAACAGACATATTTTACACTTAACATGATATGTTTACACAACGCAAGCATTGGTCGCGGCCGCATAGGAAAACGTACAGAGTCTGGTTTGAGCTCAGAGGAGCTCTGGCACAGAGACAAGAGCACCGCTATTCCTCCTATTACACCTCAATGCAGCGCTGCAGTGAGATTCAAGCTGTAATTTCACTGCTTTAAAAAGTTCAATAATCAAGGACATCCTACCTAGTGGGCATTTAAAAACGCTTTTTTTTAGAAGACAGAAATTATTCTACGCAAGCTCCACTTTGCGTGCCTACGGAATTTTAGAGTGCTGAACCAGATTTGAATTAATGAATTAATACTTTTAATATTTTAATACATTTTCCCTGGTGATAAGAAACGAACGCTAACATATAGCTTTATGTTTCTGTGTATTTCAAATGTTTTAAGTTTTATATAATTGACGGCCAGCACCAGATGCCAGGGTGATATATATTTTCAGATATAAAAGTGTAAGGTGTATTTTTCTGTGGTGAGGAAGTGATGGTATGGGGTATTTTGGAGCGCAGGGCGATCGTGATTCAGTTCTGGCTGCGCCAGTGACTGTTGAATTTAGACGTCCTTTCACCGGATCAGTCGCGCAATGCTTTTTTCCACCGCTAAGATAAAAACACGCCAGAAATTTACCTGAACACACCTCATTTCCAGACCACCACGCCCGTCGGCGTTAATATATTCCAAAAGTCCATTGCTATTTTAAGGACGCGTGTGCAAGGCGTGGAAATAGACTGTTGACGGGGTGTACGATGGCTACGCGTGATGCTACACGCCTTGCGCAGGGTGTTTGATAGGGCCCTCTCTGTGTCTGTACCTATCTCTCTCTCTGTATTTCTCTCTCTCTCTCTGTACGTCTGTCTCTCTCTCTCTATGTCCCTTTCTCACTCTAAGGTGCAGTGAGGAGGTTTCATAGATAAGTAGATGATTCCCCTGCTAAGCCATTTGCTGACTAATGTACATCAGTACTAATGTACTAATGTACAAACAGACTAATGTACATCATTAAAACGAGAAACATCATCCTGCTACTCACTGCCTTCTACTCACTGCAGGCATGGCAGGTTGTATCTGTTTCTCTACAGGTCAGAACAAATTCTATTGCAGATAAAAATCTCCATTAAAATCATCAAAATGTACCAAACTTAACAAAAGGAGTGTTTCAGCAAATTAGAAATCCCAACAATGGACTCTACTCTCTAATGCGGTAAGAGAAGCACTTTTACTCCTTGAAGACAAACAGAGAGGATGAGGAACAGCTTCTTCCCACAAGCTATTCATGCTCCCAACCAGGTCATCACCTAGGACTACCCCATACAATACCACACACAGTTACAAACACAGTTACTACACACACACTCAGGACTAAATGTTAATAAATCATAATTATTATAGAATTATTAAAAACACAATTACTACCTACTCAGTGTTACAGTATTATATGACACAATGACTCTTACATATTATACAGTTTAAACCTTACTTTTTATTCTTACATAACAGACTGTTATATAATTTCTATATTGTGTAAATTACTGACTGTAAGTTTAGTGTGTGTGTTTCTATTCATTTTTAGTCTCTGTATATTCTGCCCTTTAATGTTTTGACATTTCAGCTATAGCTTTGTATTATATATAATTTTATATATATTTTATTTAAATCACTTCTAGTAGTATTTATTATTATATACATGACTAATATACATTCAGGATTCAGTGATGAATAATCTAAAAAAAATATATGATGCAGGTTATGATTAAGTGTCATATAGTTAATGTGTACATATTTTCATGGTCTGTTCTCTGGTGTGCAGTTCTAAATCTGGGTAATGGTGAAATCTGCAGGACAGAGGCAGCACTGCATGCATCTGTACAGAACCTCAACACTGTAGAACTGAGGGTTAATAAAATAATAACAGCATGACATCACTACTATTATTACTACTATTATTCATTTACTAATAAATATGAATCATCTACTATTCATTATTTAATACAGTGGTACCTGTACCAGTAGTGGTACTTGAGGCATCCCAAAGTGGTACACCAGCAGTGTTGTCAGTAATGCGTTACTTAGTAACACAACTTTAATCTGATACTTTATTTCAATAACAAGTAATTTAACCTGTTACTATTTCAAGACTCGTAGAATCAAGAAATCGCTTACATAGAACCTGTCTGACAACATGAAGCAGATAAAAGATCTCAAAAAGCATTATTTTTAACAGATGAGAAAATAAAGTCATTGATCATCTATCAGTCTGGAAAAGGTTATAACGTCATTTCTAAAGCTTTAGGACTCCAGAGAACCACAGTGATTCACTATTATTCACTAATGGAGAAAAAACATGGAACACTGGTGAACCTTCCCAGGAGTGAGCAGCCGACCAAAAGAAATTACTCCAAAAGTGCGTGAATAACTGGAGCTGCTTTGCTGCTTCAGGATCTGGATAACTTGCTGTAGGAGATGGAATCAGGAATTCTGCTGTTTACCAGACAATCCTGAAGGAGAATATCTGTCCATCTGTTCGTGACCTCAAGCTCAGGTGTACTTGGGTTCTGCAGCAGGACAATGATCCAAAGCTCACAAACAAGTCCACCTCTGAATGTCTTAACTAAAACTAAATGAAGGTTTTGGAGGGTCTAGTTAGAGTCTGATTGAGATGCTGTGGATGATCTTAAACAGGACGTTTATGCTGGAAAATCCTCCAGTGTGTCTGAATTAAAACAATTCTGTAAAGAAGAGTGGAACTAAATTCCTCCACAGAGATGAGAAAAACTCGTTATCAGTTATCATTAAAGTTTGAATACAGTTGTTGCGGCCAAGAGTTATTAGATTTAGGAAGCAAATAATTTTCATACAGGGCTGGATTGATTTGGATATTTTTTTTTCCTTTAGTAAAATAAAATGATCCTTTATAAAGTGATTTTTATATTTACTCAGGTTATCTTTGTCTGATATTAAAGTTTGTTTAATAATCTGAAAAATATCAGTATGATAAAAAAGCAAAACTAAAATAAATCTGTAGGGGCAAATACTTTTTCATGCCACTGTACCTTTCCAGTTTTATAGTCATTTTTATCTTATAAAATGTCTTTTCTTAGTTTATTTTATTTCCTTTTCATATTCAGTGAGTCTGATGTCAGTATTTATATTTATAATATTTACTGTTCTTAAACAATAAACTCACAATCATAAACAATATATTCACAATCATATATATTTAATTACCAATAATAAACAATAAACTCAATCATAAACAATTTAATTGTAGATTATTATGATGAAGATTTGATAAGTGCACACTCACTCACAATTACACACACTCTCTTTCACAAATGCACACACACTCACAATCACACATTCTCACACACAGTCTCAGACATATACTAATGCACATTTACACTCTCTTTCTCACACACACACACACACACACACACACACACACACACACACACACACACACACAAACACAAAAGCACACACACACACTCATACACACTTTCACACAAACACCTTCACTCACAATCCATCTCTCTCACACACACACACACACACACACTATTCTATATCACACAGACGCACTGAGGAGTCATCATAAACCAAAAACCCAGCATAGAGCGGTTCAGTGAATGTGGTGTAGAATGTGTGTAGGTGTGTGAGTGTTTGGATGTGTGTGGGTGAGTGTGTGGGTGTGTGTGTGTGTGAGGGTGTGTGTGTGGGTGAGGGTGTGTGTGTGGGTGTGTGTGAGGGTGTGTGTGTGGGTGTGTGTGTGGGTGAGTGTGTGGGTGAGAGTGTGTGTGAGGGTGTGTGTGGGTGTGTGTGTGGGTGTGTGTGTGGGTGTGTGTGTGAGGGTGTGTGTGAGGAGGGTGTGTGTGAGGGTGTGTGTGAGGAGTGTGTGTGTGTATGAGAGGAGATAGTGTAGAAGGACAGAGTGCCGGCGGGACAGTCCACATACACTCCTACTCTGTTAGAGGGAGAGGGAGGAGGAGGGAGAGCAGTTCTGTTTTTATTGTGAAGAACAGAGTAACTGTTATTACTGATCTCCAGACTCCAGGACTTTTCATTCCCTCCAAACCGAGAGTCTGAACCTCCTACTTTCCTGCTGATGGTTTTATAACTCAGAGCTACAGCAGCTAATGCTCCGCTCCACTCAGCCTCCCAGTAACAGCGTCCAGTAACTCTCTCTCTACTCAGAACCTGCGGGCAGTAATCAAATCTCTCTGGATGATCAGGATACGACTGATACTCTCCACACTCCACCCTCCTGTTCTCTTCACTCAGAGAGAGATCTCTGTGCGCTGTGTTTGGATCCAGTGTGAGATCACAGCCGTCTGAACACAAGAACACACATTAGAGAGAGAGAGAGTGTGTGAGCGTTTGTGTGTGTGTTTCTGAAAGAGTGCACGTGAGTGTGTTTCTGTGTGTGTGTGAATCTGTGTATGTGTGTATTTGAGAGTGTGTATGAGTGTGTTTTGTGTGAACGTTTGCGTGAGTGTGTATGTCAGTGTGTGTATGAGTGTGTGAGTGCGTGTTTGTATGTGTATTTGAGTGTGTGTGTGTTTAAGCGTGTTTGTGTGTGTATTTGAGTGCGTATATGTAAGTGTGTGTGTGTGTGTGAGTGTCTTTGTGTGTATGGATGTTAGTGTGTGTGTGTGTATTTGAATGTGTGTGTAAGAGAGAGTGTTTGTGATTGTGTGTGTTTGTGTGTGTGTGAGAAAGAGTGTTTGAATGTGTGTGTGTGTTTGTGTTTGAATGTGTGTGTGTCTTTGTGTGATTGTGTGTTTGAATGTGTGTGTGTGTGAGTGTGTGTGTGTGTGTGTGTGTGTGATTGTGTGTGTTTGTGTTTGAATGTGTGCGTGTGTGTGTGTGTTTGAATGTGTGTGTGTGTGTGTGTGATTGTGTGTGTTTGTGTTTAAATGTGTGTGTGTGTGTGTGTGTGATTGTGTGTGTTTGTGTTTGAATGTGTGTGTGTGTATGTGTGTATGAATGTTAGTGTGTGTGTGTGTGTGTGTATTTTTGTGTGTATAAGTGTGTGTGTTTGCGTGTGTGAGTGTGTGTGTATTTTTGTGTGTATGAGTGTGTGTGTGTGTCTATTTTTATGTTTATATATTTTGCGTGTATGAGTGTGTGTGTATATTGTTGTGTGTATATGTGTGTGTATTTTTGTGTGTATGATTGTGTTTGTGTATATTTTTGTATGAGTGTGTGTATTTTTGTGTGTATAAGTGTGTGTGTGTGTTTGTGTGTATGAGTGTGTGTGTATTTTTGTGTGTATGAGTGTGTGTGTGTGTGTGTATTTTTGTGTGTGTGTATGAGTGTGTGTGTGTATATTGTTGTGTGTATATGTGTGTAGTTTTGTGTGTGTGAGTGTGTGTGTGTATTTTTGCATGTATGTGTGTGTATTTCTGTGTGTATGAGTGTGTGTATATTTTGTGTGTATGAGTGTGTGTGTGTATATTGTTGTGTGTATATGTGTGTAGTTTTGTGTGTGTGAGTGTGTGTGTGTATTTTTGCATGTATGTGTGTGTGTGTATTTCTGTGTGTATGAGAGTGTGTGTATTTTTGTGTGTATGAGTGTGTGTGTGTGTGTATGTGTGTGTGTGTGTGTATTTGTGTGTGTGTGTGTATTTGTGTGTGTGAGTGTGTGCACTTACATTTCTTTAGTCCTGTTTTCATTCTGATGTTCCCTCCATGCTCCACTCTACACACACACACACACACACACACAAACGGTTAATGCATATTTTGTGTTCTCAGCAACATCCTTGTGGTTAATTAATTATTAAATAATATATAACTAATCAAAATATACACATAGTAAACAATATTTACTATATTAAATACAAAATAAATAAATAATAAATACAGTTTGTTCTGGTAATGATTTGGTGGTTTAAATAATTAAAAGAGTTAAATATTGATTTGGTTAAAGTATATAAATCTAAACATCATTACCTGTATAACAGTGATTTAAATCAGAGGAATGTACTATAGTAATGTTACTGACCACAGTAACACTGGTTATTATTACCTGTGATAAATGTAACTATAATGACTAAAGAAGGGTTAAATTATGTTCAGTAAAAATAAACAGGGACTTTTAATATTGAATTTCTTTATTGAGTTAGATTAGATTAGATTAATCTGGTTATAAATGTTAGTTTAGTTATTATTATAGTTTTATTAGTTTGGTTAATAGTTGAGTTTGATCCAGCTGAGGCTAATAGGTGATACTCCTCTCCCCCTGCAGAGGACGCTCTTATTCTGAATCAGCAGGAAACTCCAGCCTCTGGCTGCTGCTAAACACTTCAGGATAAAGCTTTTACTGCAGGCTGGAGATACACTGAGCTCTGTGCTGCTTTCCCTCATTATAGAGCTATGAAATGTCCTTTTCTACATCCTCACTGCTACAGCTTTACACTAGTGATGACCATTACCAAGCTTCTGGATCATTAACACAGCTGAAGCAGTTTAATCAGAAAATGATTCAGTGAAGCTTCTGATACTCGTCTCTACGCTGCGCCTACTGTCCAGTTTCATTTCCTACAAGATTCATTCTGTTTCACTGAAGCTCATTCACACTAATAAACCTTTATTACAACTAAAATAAACCAGTTTCATCTTTAAACCATTAAATAAATGTTTCAATGAAGCTCATTCACACTAATAAACCTTTATTACAACTACAATAAACCAGTTTAATCTTTTATCCATTAAATAAACGTTTCACTGAATCTATTTTCCATTTTATATTAACCACAGACAAAAATAATAAATAATACAAATTACATTCCCTTACATTCACAATTACAATCTGCACAATTTAATTACAGGGTTTTATTCTAAAACTGAATGTGTTGTGCTGTGTTGGGATTAGGATTTATCTTCTTTTTATTGATCATCTCAGAATATGTGATCAGATGGACTGATGGGCATCGATGGGTTCAGATATAAAATAGATCAGTTATAGATTTAGATTTTATTTAAAGGATTGGTGTGAAAACTGAGTAAATAAGGTATAAAATATGAAAAATATGACGGATTAAAACATCAGAACATGTTCTCCAGTTTCAGTCAGTGGAATAAAGCGGGGATCTGAATCTTCACAGTGGATTCAGTGACGTAACGAAGCTTCAGTTACTGTTATAACGTGACTCTAGTGATTTTAGTGAGGACACTGCTTTAATCTCTGTATCCAGTGAAACATCCAGACTTTACACTGAAAGCTTCATGAAGCATTGTGTAACACCACAGTCCAAGATAAGCCTGTTCTGGATCAGTTTTATCAGAGAATGAAAAGATGGAGAATACATTAGCCGCTTAGCTTAGCATAGGGTCTGTTCTAATGGGTTCAGAAGGAGAATCTCACTCTCTGTACTTTTATATGATCTGTAATTCAGTGTTTTAATAAAGGATTTATTTCAGCAGCAGGTTAAAGGTTTTAAAGTGGGTTTGTGTTTCTGTTCTCCTGCTGTTTTAATACAGAACTCAGCTGTATAGTTTAGCTGCTCTGCTGCAGCTTTTTCTATAATTCAGCCTCTAAAAAAACATCAGCTTCTCTGTGCTTTAACTACTGAAATGTGTAATAAGTGTTTATGCTATGTAAGATAATGAGCTTTATATTTAAAAGTTGTTTATTTTATTATTATGTATGTGAGACTAAAATGGTGCTGATTGTATTACAGTGTGAATTTTGGTACAGTAATTTTGTTCATTTAAAGGAATTAAGAGTAAAATAGTGCAGATTTCAGATGTTAATGTAACGTGCATGAACATCGCTAGCCCTTTTTAGTGGAACTCCAGCACCTAAAATGTATCCCAGCAGCCCTAAATAAAGGGTGCCATCAAACGCATTAAAACATTGCACTAAGTTGTTCCTGGTTTGTACATGTTTATTATTTATAGCAGTGTTATTGTTATTTACTGATATGTTGTTTGTTTTGTTTTTATGGACGTGTTTGTTACTTAATTGTCCTTTGTATGGTGAAACCAGAGAAAACAAATCCCGCCTTGGTGGGACATTAAATTTTTATTCTATTCTATTGGGTGTGTGTTTGTGGGATTGACTAGCTGTTGATTTTGCTGTATAATACTGTATATTGTTTATGACTCTGACTATGAAGGGTACAGTGTGGTATGTGCTACATTAGCTGGTGTAATGTATTTATCATTTATGTACTGTAAAAATTACAGTAAGCAAATAAGACTCTGATAATTCACACCCTGGACCAGATAATGGAGAATGCAGCTGTAGGAGGAATGTTTGATAAAATTATGTAACAATCTGCTCCCAACAGTTTTATCTTCTTATTCGCTGAAAAGATGTGTGACAGAAACACACCTGTCTCCTGTATATAATAGTTTGTATTCCTGAATTGAATGTAAATGATTTTATTTCTTCTGATATGATTCACTCAGACCTAAAATTACAATTTTATAACATGCTAAATATCATGTGATGATTTTTACCACGTTTACATGCAGCCTGATAATCTGACAATATTCAGATTAACAGCTCAATCAGAATAGAACACATTCATAAAGCAGTGCTATTGAGGCCATTCTGAATGCAGTTTTATCTCATTGAGCGAGGAGGATAATCCTTTAAGTGATCAGTTAAATAGAAGAATAACAGCTATATAAACTCCTGCATCCATTACATTTACAAAGAGTTACAGTACATTCTCCACATATACAGGACAACAGCAGCATGTAGAACGACACGGTTCTGCCCTTAATCCTCACTGCTCCTGGGTGCTCACAATATTCCACAATACTGAGTGTGTTCTGAGTGTGCTCACTGCTCAGTGTGTGTGTGTGTGTGTGTTCTGAGTGTGCTCACTGCTCAGTGTGTGTGTGTGTTCTGAGTGTGCTCAGTGTGTGTGTGTGTGTTCTGAGTGTGCTCACTGCTCAGTGTGTGTGTGTTCTGAATGTGCTCACTGCTCAGTGTGTGTGTGTGTGTGTGTTCTGAGTGTGCTCACTGCTCAGTGTGTGTGTGTGTGTGTGTGTGTGTGTTCACTAGCACTAGGTTAAAAGTGGAGATTGTAATTTTCCTCACTGTGGGATTAATTATTATTATTAATAGAGGATTTCTCAGTGCATGGCTGCTGTAAACAGTGCAGATTACTGGTCTGGTGAGCGTATCACTGTTTGAGGGATCTGTCTGTATACAACTCAGGATGCAAAGTAACGTGTCAATCCTGAATTTTACATTAAATTATACAATTATCTTATCAAGTAGACTTGGTTCCAAAAACACATTTTTAAATGTAATTTTTCTGTGAAGTATAAAAGTAATTAAAATGTGTGTCCCTTTATTTACAGTAGCATCCCAGGTCACACACTCCTGTTAAGAATTTCTATTTTATCATCCGTTATGAAGATTAAAGTATAAATTAGATATACCATGAACTGGAGAAAGGTGGCAGCTGCTGTGCTCTATATGCCCTGAAAACAGTCCTGTTAATATCAGTAAATTCCTTCACTGGGACGACTGGTACTGGTATCATCCAGAGGTTTGGTGTAATCATTAGTAATCTCTTCTTTAATCAGTGAATGTAATAAACATTTTCTTCTATTTCCTTTAAATAAATTTCAGCTAATATCCTACTGCTCTTACTCTGACTAAACTCATATGATGCTGGTCGTCATGGTTTGGATCAGATAGTGAGCATTTTCATCAGACTGTTTTAGAATCATAATTAATTCAGTCAGATTGGACAACATCTCTGCATGTAAACAAAGCTAAATATGGAATTATTGCTACTATTAGCTAAAATAATTCAACCCCGTTACATTGGGAAGACCCAGAGGTGCAGGGCACTGCAGTGTTCTCACATATGATACAGATTCTGTACCCTAAAAAAATCATGTTAATGCAGAATTTTGGACAAAATACGAAAAAAAATAATAGGTAAATAATAAAATATAAAAGTATAATAAACTAATTCTCTTATTGCATAATAATAAAATAAATATATGTATATAAAATGTGAAGGGGAACACTGTAAAGGATCCTGTCAGCTGCGTGTCAGTGAAACTATGAGTATTTTTTGATAAAAAATGTAAAAAGGAATAAGTGATCATAAACAAGGAACATCTCATTATTAAGATTCCACAAGAATTTACTTTAATATCTTTTTAAATCATAATAATCCAGCTGGGGTTTCTGGTCTGTATATCAGAATTTCAGATCATGAACTGATTACAGCTAATCTCTTTCTAATCTTAAATCACATCCTATAACCTGTATTCTGTTCTGTAATTCTGCTGCTGTAGATTCTGTGTTCTTTTCTGCTCTAATCAGATCTTCTTCTCTGTCTGTGATCTGTAAACTCTCCTCTTCTGTCTCTTGCTGTGCTGTGTCTGTTTCTGACACCATGGACCCTCCAGCTCCCCTTAAGACCAGAACTGTGCCGTCCGCCAACTCCTCTCCCTGATTTACCCTGAACTCTGTGTTTCCAGACGTTTTGAGCGTCTTTATAAGAAAACTGGTTCACATTTTCATTCACTTTTCTTCTGAAAACATGCTGAAATATAAAGCTGCAGTAAATACAGGGCTCTGTTTATTATTCTCTATTAATTAAAACTTCTGACCATGTTCCTAAGTGACCCTTTTCCACAGTCACTAATTAGCTTCAACCTCTCACTCCTGTTTCCTCCTCTGCTTTTCTAAACTTCAGGACTAAATCTATATGGTTCTCTCTATAAAAAAATCTTACTCTGCCTCCTCTGACTGCTCTTCCACTGCTCTTAGCTTTTGTGGTCGTCTCTTGTCCATCTTCTGCCCTGTCAGGACTGACTTCATCACAGATAATTACCCAATCTAAATATTATCCTGCCTACTCGATCTTGCCCCACCTCACTCCTGAAGCTCTGACTTGCTGATATCTCTACACCTGTATCCCATCTCATGAACCTCTCTTACTACTGCTTATGTCCCCAGTGTTCTGAAATTGGCTGCTGTTACACCCATTCTTAAAAGGCCAGGTCTAGACAGCTCCATCTTAGTAAATCGTAGACCAACTTCAAACTGACCATTTCTCTCTAAAGCTCTGGAGATGGATGTTGCTTTACAAATGCAAGATAATCTGATCAATAATAACCTTTTTGAGAAGTTTCAGGTTCCTGCTGTCATCACAGTACAGACGGCTTTAATCTGTGTCCGTACTGATCAGCTCCTTTATGCCTTTACTCCTCCTGTGATTCTGTTACTGGTTGTGATTCTGCTTCACTGCTTTGTGGTCTACCCTCTAAAACTCTGTGTCCTCTGCTGTATATTAAAAACTCTACAGCCAGAATCTTTGGGCATTTTCACATCTGAAAGTCCGGACCAGAGTTTGCACCAAGGCTCATATCATTGCTACAATGTAAATACGGTATTTGATCCGGTTAGTTTTGGTTTTGCTTAGTAGTTTAGAGAGTAGAGTGAAGAACTTTACTACATTCTGTCACCATCAGCTACGTGAATGGAGTCTCTTTACGCTTCATATTAATTTATAGAGAGTTAGTTATTAGGGGAGTTACTTTGCCAGGTGTGATGATTTCTAGCTCTCTGTCATAATCTGAATGTTCACTCTCAGTTTACACCAAGAAATCACTCCCATCAGATATACTTGCTACATTTCACAGAACACATCTGTTTTAAAGTTCTGCTACTGACCTTTAAGGTCTTGCACTGCTGCTCTTATCTGTCTTCTCTCTTACTGCTTTATGCTCCATCACACAGTCTCAGGTCCCCTGACTCTGGTCTGCTGGCTGTTCCTCTGCTCAGGCTTTTCTCTATGGGTGGCAGGTCTTCAGTGTTGCCACCTCCTGTTATCTGCTCATCCTCCTCTCTTTCTCTCTTCACAGCACAGCTTAAAATCTCTCTTCTCTGAATATTTTCATTCTCTATCAGGTCTTTCTTTTTGTTGTTTTTTTACACTTCAAACATTTTAGTATAAAGTTTTCTTGGGTTGTAAAAGTCACTCTGTATAAGTGTGACATTATTACTATTATTACTATTGTTTTAATTTTATTTGTTTGCTTTCACCCTGATCAAAACCTTTATTGAGGCAGTGTTTAAACCCATCACACAAAGATCAGTGACAGTAGCAGCGGTGTTTTATTATATAGTGTCTAATTTTCAGTCAGTGCTGTTGGAGTTTTTAAAATACTGTGTTTAATCTCTCACTGTCCTCTACTCTACACACTCCTACCTACAGCTGAAACATCTTGTAGATAAAGTAAAGTCAGAGACAGAAGATCTGAATCTGTTGCTGCACAGATTTACAGTGTTGGTTCATAGTCCTTCATCAGTGGTTACAAGCTGCTGTTTGTGGACTAGTGTTAATCTACAAAATTCCAGCAGCACTGCTGTATCTGATCCAGTCGTAACAGCACAACACACTCTAGCACCTCTTACACCACCTCCACCCAAATAATAATAGCTGCTCTGTGGTGGTCTATCCTGTACTGAAGAAAAGGGAGATAATAATATAATAATAGGAAGATAATAAAAGTATGTAGAGATACAGATACAGAACTACAGTCTGTAATTATTATACAACTACAGAGTGTCCTATATGATTAGTGGAACTGATAAGATGGACAATTAAAGAGGTGGTCATAATATTGGGATATGACCATGTATTGCTGCCTTTTAGTAGATATCTAAAAAAGCCAAAGGATAGCATTATTTAAACTGATAGTAAACATGTGCTCATATGCACTAGTGTGTACCAGCAATATGTAATGGAAAGCATTCCAACCCACAGTCAACAGCAAAGATGCACCAATTCCAATTTCCAATTCTTACATTAATTATAAGAAACTTTTCTTTATAGTAAAATATTGAAACAAAGTGCAGTACTGGACTTTGTACAGACTAGCTGATGAAATGAAGTACAGTATTTGTATGGGTCTGCTACCGGTTTGTAGTAGCTGTGTGTGCCGTGACAAGAGGTGGAAATCCTGGAACACACGTTTGAGAAGTATTACATTGTGTGTTGTATTGCTTGCGGTTTAGTAAAGTGAAGTGTTTTTAAAATATTTAACCTCGACTAATTTCTTCAGACAGGGCATACTCAGCAAGTGTCTTATTAATGTGTTGCTCTGAATACTGGAGGAGTTGTTTCTCCACAGCTCCACAGCTGACCCTGTAGATATGGCAGATTGTGAGCTTGCTGTCATTCTTGCGCCTTGAGTCTGTATGTCTGTGCCGCTGTCGCATTAAGTGAATCATGTGAATTTTTTTTACATTTATAGCAAATTTGAATCAGATTTCTGAGACAGATTAGCTGTCTGCAGCTAGTGCAGTGGGTGGTAATGATCATGACTGGCTGGAACTCGTTACTTTCACACCAGCACTCTTTATACAGACTCTGGTTTGTTCCGTTTTCCTTAGTGTGGTTTGTTTTAGCGGTTGTGTAAACAGTACTTGAACTTGGTGGTGCACCAAATAACTGCATTAACACCTGCAAGAGGAGGTGGTGTCCAGTGATGTCAGTAACCCTTTTTTTCAGTAACGAGTAATCTAACGCGTTACTATTTCCAATCCAGTAATCAGATTAAAGTTACTTATTTAAGTCACTGTGCGTTACTCTCTCTCTCTCTCTCCACCTTATCTCCTCCACACACACACACACCGCTCCCTTACCCATTCCCCCTCCGCTCTTCCCCAATCACACACGTCTCGCTTTCTCCCCTGTCTCTCTCTCTCGCGCTCGGCGTGTCTTTAGTTTCCGCCCGTTTTCGCTTTTCCACCCGTTTTCAGTTCTCGGGCTCCCTATCTCTTTATAAAGGCGTTTTTTTTGCGGCGGCGTCCCAATTCACTAGCCAGGGCAGCGGTCTGCCACAAATTTGATTGGCAGAGGAGAGCGTTTGAAGATTTTACACCACACGTGATTGGAAGTTCACTGTAGCGCAGAGCGCACATACCGTAAAGACAAGAAAAGTTCCGGTGCTTTAAATGAACACTGTCTGAATTAAATCCTTCTCAGTAGTTGGGTCCGGTATGGGTCCGTATTGGACAACGTCTGGGTCCGGACCCGGACCGCAGTCTGCAAATATGTGATCCCTGGTCTAGACCATATACACGGTTCTGTTTTATAAAACCACTCCCTGCTGCCCTGCAGAGAACAACAAGTTCAATGTTCAGTTTTACAGTGTTAAATATGTCAGGTCAAGAAAGACTTTCTTTATTTTATATATTTTTTATAAAAACAAGTATTTATGTTTAGTAAAATCAAGAAAGACCATATTTTATTTAATTTTTTTTAAATATGTTAATTTTTTTATTTTTATTAAAAAATATATATTTTTTTAGGAAATAGTTCAACTTAATAGAGATACATTGTTGCTGTTAAAAATGCATTTTCCAATAAAGGGAGTATTGGCAAAACTGGTTATAATGTTTATGTTAAGGCGGCGGGGGGTGGTGTCTGCAGCTGCTGAAAGTAACTAATAAAGTAACTTGTAAAGTAACTTAGTTACTTTTAAAATCAAGTAATCCATAAAGTAACTAAGTTACTTTTTAAAGTAGTAATCAGTAATCAGTAATCGGATTACTTTTTCAAAGTATCTTTACCATCACTGGTGGTGTCATTCCCATTCTAAACCAACTCTGAAGAGGCTCGTTTTGGTGACTGTGATCTGTCCTTAATCCGAATTAACCATCAAATTTACTCCACTTGTTTGAGATACACAGCTGTTCAGGTGCAGTTTAAACTGATTTATTACCCAGACAATTACTGAAGCTATTTTCGAATGCTATCTCTGCTGCTGCTCCATGTCAAAATGTTAGTACAGTGTAAAAACAAGTCTTGTTACACACAGAATAAACTAAACAAATTGTTTTTCTTAGCTGATCATGTTTTGGGGGTTTTGGTTAATAACATGTTTTGGAGTATAAACTGTTTCTGATGATGTACTGCAATGTAAAATAAAACATGATATATAAAAGCTGAATTGTTTTTTATTATTAAAGAATTTATGATTTTTTTTTTACTATTAACTTAGTATTTATAAAGTAAAATAGCAAGTTTAGTACAGTTCAACACTGTTAATAATATAAAAGTCCTGTTAATCAGTGGTTCTTTTGTAAAGGCCTGAATATGTGATGCTTATTTGGACACTGAGGAGACTAATTAATAATGTTTTTAAGCTTTTGGCTTCATTGTATAGTTTCCACTGTCTACCACTGTGTTCTTTAGTTCAGTTTGGGCTGTTGTTACAATTGTTTGTGTAGGGAATGTAGGTGTGCAGGTCACAATAAAATATAGGAAAGGGACCTATTTTACCCAATCTTAGAATCATCATATAATTAATTTAGTCTCATTAATAAATTAAATACAAATGTTCAAATCATTGATATCACATAATATCTCATTTCTAACTAGAAACAACTGTATGAGATCTTAAGTTTTTAATAAATGTGAATTCTTTTACATAAAGTTATCAGTAGCAATCAGGATTAATGATTTCAACACAGTTGGAATATTAAACACGACGATCATATGTTAATAAGTTTAGCTGAGTAAAAAATACTGTTTGAAGAAGCATATTGGTGAAACTCCATGTTGGAGGAGCTGAGAGAGCAATGGAGATTATTCTTGGCTATTGAGACATGCAAGGGAGCGCACTCCATCTGGGGAAGTCGAGTTTTTTTATTGGAATAATGACACCCTTACATTTCACTATTACTGTGTGGATAACTCAGGATATGCACACAGCTACAGAAGCTTTAGCTACAGTGAGCTCAGAATCACCTCAGCATGTACATGTTACAGAGCTCAAGAACAAGGTCTTCAGGTATATTGACACTGTAGCTTTAAAGGCTTTTTTAGGAGGAAAATCATATGCTCTGTGGTTTCTTTCACTCCAAATACATTAACTTTACTCCAAAAGCTTGGGAGTACAAAAAGGAGGACAATGGAGGACAATGGCTCTGTGCTGTGCTGCACACTCAACACTGACAATTATCGGCTTACGTAATACAACCAAAAAACTAGCACACATTTTCCTGAACTCTGGGTGACTATACAGTGAAGGTTTTTAACAACAAATAACAAGAATTAATCTTTCTAACATTTTTCTTGATAATTATTTACAGATATTTTATGTTTTTTTTCTTTTTAGTAAACAATAACATTAACTGACTAGATATCACGTGTGCAATAATACGTGGGCAATCATTACATTCTAAAGCTACTGCTGTATTTGAGCTTTATGTATATGAAATACTGTATTTTAGTATTTATCGGTATGTTAGAACAGAGATGCAAAAGAAATTGATATAATTTGCTGTAAATTATAAATTTACAGTATAAATGTTATCTGGATTTCACAAGAAAAATATGTTTAAAATTCATTAATCTTACAGACCTTACTAGCCCAGCTGTTTAATGTTAAGTCTCACATGATGGATATTTTAGGAGATATACAGTGTTTGTGATCCTCACATGATGTGGAGGTAATTTTACAATTTCTTGAAGAGGGAAGGAGTTCTGCCCAGGTTTCTTCCTCACAACTAGTACTGGGCAAACCCAAATTTAGCTATTCAGCACACAGTGTAATCATGCTCTCTCTGTTGCTCTCTTCAAGGTTATTTTTTCTAACCACTCATTCATGTGTAATGTTAAACACGGCAGTATGTGTTGATAGTACATGCCATTGGTAGTATATTTGATGTAATGGAGGATGAGCTTTCATGTTGGAAAGCTAAATGAGCATGTTCCACTTGGTGACACTAATCAAGCTCTCTAATTCACTAAAAGTGTCTTAAACACAAGCAGTACACACACACTCACATAAACACTCACCGACACACATACCTGAGTGTGCTGAGTCTGTAGTGTAGATTCTTCAGTTTATTAGGGAGCCCTTTCACTCCAGACTCTCCTGGGTTATTGTAGGTCAGATCCAGTTGTTTCAGGTTTGAACTTAAAGATGAAGCCAGAGATGAACATCCTTTCTCTGTGATCATACAACCAGATAACCTGCAGAGAGGAGAGAAAAACACCAGGATTAGATAGGATGAGTGACACGGATAAGGTGAGTGACAAAGATAAAACAGACTGTTGTTATTCTTTAAAATAACAAAAGAAGTTATTTTTAGTAATAAACTGACAGAGGCTCTGACCTGAGTATCTCCAGTTTACAGTGTGAACTCTTCAGTCCAGGACAGAGTTTCTCCACTCCTGAATCCTGCAGGTCATTATTACTGAGATCCAGCACTTTCAGGGAGGAGGTTTCCAGTTTTAAAACTGATCCCAGACTGTCACAGGACTGTTCCCCAAGATTACACAAAGCTAGTCTGACAAAACAGAGTGTACATAAAAAAGCATGTATTGAATAAAGCAAGAAAATGTATTAATGTTTTAAAAAAACATAAGAACAGCACTTTAGTATGATTCTAAGTGTGTTCATGATTTATGATTACTAAGTACATTATGTTAATATTATCTGATTGATGTAGTTGTGATGCAAGTAAGTGTAAGTGTTTTCAAAAATCAGATAAGGAACTATAAAGATAACCAAGTTGGTAAATTAGATCGGGCACACTATTCTTAAGCTACAGAGATGTTGCCCAAAAACATTTTTTCACAGGATAAATTTCAACAACTGCATTTCAGCTGTGTAGCCCCAGGTGACAGCATGATTAATGACAGAACATGTAGTAATAGAGTATTAATACTTTTAGAAAGCTGAATTTTTACAATACACTTGCTATACAAACATCTGAAGTGTCAAGGGCTGAATGTGTACTTCTTAAATTATTTATATTAACATTGTATTTATAAAATATTATCACTATAGCCAATTTATGCCCATATGAAAAACCTATGAAAAACTACATATATTTTCTACATGCAGTACATCCGGAAAGTATTCACAGCGTTTCACTTTTTCCACATTTTGTTACGTTACAGCCTTATTCCAAAGTGTATTAAATTAATCTCTTTCCTCAAAAATCTACACAAAATACCCCATTATGACCATGTGAAAAAGTTTTCTTGAGAGTTCTGAAAATTTATTAAAAATAAAAAACAAAGAAATCATATTTACATAAGTATTCACAGCCTTTGTTTAATACTTTGTAGAACCACCCTTGGCAGCAACTACAGCCTCAAGTCTTTTTGAATATGATGCCACAAGCTTGGCACACCTCTCTTTAGGCAATTCTTCTTTGCAGTACCTCCATCAGGTTGGACGGGAGATGTCTGTGCACAGCCATTTTCAGATCTCTCCAGAGATGTTCAATCCGATTCAAGTCTGGGCTCTGGCTGGCCCACTCCAGGACATTCACAGAGTAGTCCTGAAGCCACTCCTTTAGGATCTTGGCTGTGTGCTTCAGATCATTGTCCTGCTGAAAAATGAACCGTCGCCCCAGTCTGAGGTCAAGAGCGCTCTGGAGCAGGTTTTCATCCAGGATGTCTCTGTACATTGCTGCATTTATCTTTCCCTCTATCCTGACTAGTTTGCCAGTTCCTGCTGCTGAAATACATCCCCATAGCATGATGCTGCCACCACCATGCTTGACTGTAGGGATGGTATTGGCCTCGTGATGAGCAGTGCCTGGTTTCCTCCAAACATGACGCCTGGCATTCACACCAAAAAGTTCAATCTTTGTCTCATCAGACCAGAGAATTTTGTCTTTCATGGTCTGAGAATCAGGTGCCTTTTGGCAAATTCCAGACGGGCTGCCTTGTGCCTTTTACTAAGGAGTGGCTTTCGCCTGGCCACTCTGCCCTTCTCCCTCAATCGCTCAATTTAGACAGCCGGCCAGCTCTAGGAAGAGTCCTGGTGGTTCCAAACTTCTTCCATTTACGAATGATGGAGGCCACTGTGCTCATTGGGACCTTCAAAGCAGCAGAAATGTTTCTGTATCCTTCCCCAAATTTGTGCCTCGAGACAATTTTCCGGATGCACTGTTTAAACTACTATCTGTTTTTAAAATGTCCCCATTTAGTTTTAAATAAATGATTCTTATATATATATTTTGGGACACGTAGATTTTATTCTAAAATTAATTTTACTGTGATGAACCACTGATATTACCTGTTCTGTTAAATAAAATTGTTAGTGCTGTGTATTAGTGATGAGTGTCACTGTCACTGTCTGTTGCAAGAACTGGACAGTGAGCATTTTCTGACCTATTTCAGATACGATATCGACCAGTTAATTTCCCTCTTTGGTAATGTTGGACCCCAAATAGAAAGGCATTAGGGCCATCAGGCCAAGCTCCCATCCTAAAATATATTATTTATTAAAGCATTAATTACTTCTATAGTTAATGCAATCATATTAAAGACAAAAAATGGAAACATGAAATATTAATAAGGCGTTCACAAAGTTACTAGTTTTATTGAAAGTTTTAACTGAACATATATAGCATGTTAGGCTGCATTTAAAAAATACTTCCAATAATGTAAAAAGAAAACAAATATTTTTTAATAATTTATTATTATAATTTATTTATTAATTTGAAATATCATTTTCAAATTATATATACTAAATAAGTTTCTGGAGTCCAGTGTTGCTTCCAGTTCTTCCTTCTAAAAAGAGTTTTATTTTTAAACAAACATAAATGTGTAGACTCACAAAGGAAATTAAGGAACCTGAATTAAATTGAGCTGAAGAGTCGAATAGAACGCCAAATGATATGTCTGATTTAGTGAAAGTAAAACTCTGAACAATGCTTGGATCTGATTCTGAAATTCACTCTTATGACCCCCAGATTAAGCCCCCTATCAGAAACAGAATGTTTTATTTCTACAATTTAAAACCACTTAATATTTTGTTGTGGCAACTCTTTTTCATGAAAAAAGGTCATTCTAACCTGAGAGTTTCTAGTTTAGAGTGTGAACTCTTGAGTCCATCAGAGAGTTTCTCTATGGAATCCTGCAGGTCATTGTTACTGAGGTCCAGTTCTTTCAGAGAGTTGTTTTTCAGGTTTAAAACTGATCCCAAAGTTTCACAGCAAGGTCCTTGAAGTTTACAATAAGCAATTCTGCAAAATAAAGGCATTTAAAATGTGAGGGATTTTTTAATGCAAGAGTTTTAATGAAAGAGTTAGAGAAACACTGACCTGAGTATATCCAGTCTACAGTGAGGACTCTTTAGTTCAGCACAGAGTTTCTCCAGTCCTGAATCCTGCAGGTTATTTCTACTGAGGTCCAGCTCTTTCAGAGAGTTGTTTTCTGATTGTAAAATTGACTGCAGGGTCTCCCAGGACTTTTCACTGAGTTTACACATAGCAAGACTGTATAAAGAGAAGTAAATGCAACACACTGATACTCAATGAAACATGTTTTAATGAAGAAAATTATAATTACTATGTAGGTACACAAAAAAGAAAGGATTGATTCAGCAAAAATAAATTAAGTAAAGTTTACTAAAAGAAAGATTGACTGAAGTTCAGTTCACTTATTTACTCTATGTAACATTTAAGTCTTAAAACCGAGTTTAAATTTATCTGAAATTAAATTTACTTAAAAAAAGCAAATGCAGAAAGTTGCCAAACTTTTTAAAGTACATTTTACTCATCATTTTTTTCAGTGTAGTTTTAAAGGCATTTAATTCCAAGTTCACCATATAAAAAAAATAAAAAGAATTCTGACCTGAGTCGCTCTAGTTTACAGTGTGAATTGTTCAGTTCAGCAGAGAGCATCTCCACTACTGAGTCCTCCAGGTTGTTGTCACTGAGGTCCAGGACTTTCAGAGAAATTTCTGATAAAACTGACTGAAGAGACGTACAGGACTGTTTACTGAGTTTACACATAGCAAGTCTGTAAAAAGAATAAAAACACCTTTTACACAACAATTAGTGAAAAAAAAATATTTAATAAAATATACTCTAAATCTACTCATAATTCACAATCATGAACTGTTTGTGTTTCCCTGAACAAAACGAGAACGATTTTTTTTTTTAAATACAATCTAGTTTTAACAGATGTGTTTTCAGGGTTCTCAATGTTTTCTTTTCAAATGTCACATTTACTAATATGGACAAATTAGAAACCACTGAACTCAAACAGAATTGGGTTTGATTTATAAATATTTGTAATTTAATCTGCTTTTCTCCCCAATTTAAAAGGCCAATTACCCAAACCACCTATTAAGCCTCCCCTGTATTGTCAGGAGGGAGACAGAAGTAATATTGTAATGTGTAATTTTTTATTTTATTATAATTTCTGGTCATGTATGTATTTTCTATCCTACACTAAGGGCACAGTGGATTATAGTAGGGCAGATAGATGAGCAGTGGAGGACAGTAGGGCAAATAGATGAGCAGTGGAGGACAGTATGGCTGATAGATGAGCAGTGGAGGACAGTAGGGCAAATAGATGAGCAGTGGAGGACAGTAGGGCAGAGAGATGAGCAGTGGAGGACAGTATGGCTGATAGATGAGCAGTGGAGGACAGTAGGGCTGATAGATGAGCAGTGGAGGACAGTAGGGCTGATAGATGAGCAGTGGAGGACAGTAGGGCTGATAGATGAGCAGTGGAGGACAGTAGGGCAGATAGATGAGCAGTGGAGGACAGTAGGGCTCATAGATGAGCAGTGGAGGACAGTAGGGCAGAGAGATGAGCAGTGGAGGACAGTAGGGCAGAGAGATGAGCAGTGGAGGACAGTAGGGCTGATAGATGAGCAGTGGAGGACAGTAGGGCAGAGAGATGAGCAGTGGAGGACAGTAGGGCTGATAGATGAGCAGTGGAGGACAGTAGGGCTCATAGATGAGCAGTGGAGGACAGTAGGGCAGAGAGATGAGCAGTGGAGGACAGTAGGGCTGATAGATGAGCAGTGGAGGACAGTAGGGCAGAGAGATGAGCAGTGGAGGACAGTAGAGCTGATAGATGAGCAGTGGAGGACAGTAGAGCTGATCGATGAGCAGTGGAGGACAGTAGAGCTGATAGATGAGCAGTGGAGGAAAGTAGGGCTGATAGATGAGCAGTGGAGGACAGTAGAGCTGATCGATGAGCAGTGGAGGACAGTAGGGCAGAGAGATCAGCAGTGGAGGACAGTAGATCCAGTTTGAAAAATCTGAATATAAGTTTAGAAATTCAGATAGTGGGAGCTAAATTTGAGCTGCCCTATCATTAGCTGGCACACCTCACTGTGCGGTGGAAAACATTCAAGTATATCTCAATTACTGACAGATATTTAAACACTCCCAATTATAAAAACATGAACATTGATGAATAAACTAATATTACTAAAAAAAAGTATTTTTACAGTCAGGTAAAAAAATCAAAATAAACTAAATTTAGTGTACAGTGTAAAGTGTTACCTACAAACAAAAATAATTGGTTATCTGCAGCAGGTTAAATATATTATATTACATAAATAAAGTTCCTTTGCAAAAGATAAATGCCATCCTTTAAACATCCTTAAAACTACACCATGGGTTTCTTCAGTCCAGCATAAATGTTTACAGTGCTGTATCTGAACTATAATATTTAATGATATTCTGTAATTCTGACCTGAGTATCTCCAGTTTACAGTTTGAACTCTTTAATGCAGCAGAGAGTTTCTCCATCCTTGATCCCTGCAGGTTGTTGTTAGTGAGGTCCAGCTCTTTCAGGGTGGAGTTTTCTGACTGTAGAGCTGTACTTAAGGTTTCAATAGACTGCTCAGTAAGATTACAGCCAGCTAATCTGCAGAAGAAGAAGAACAGACCAGTATTATGAAGTACACATACTTACTTCTGGATTTCAAATTTTAGTCTTATGTTGCACAGGATTTCGATAGCACTACTTGAACAAATGAACAATAAAATGAACAAACATAGTGATATAAATATGAAGAGGTATACAGAAAACTGTTAAACAGAAACTCCAAAAGCTGCTTCCAGTAGAGGATACAGAAGAGAATCTCCTACACAGGAAATCTTTTATAGATTTGAGTGACAAGAGCAGTCCCAGAGTTTCAGCTGTTTGTAAAGATTGTTGTAGGACTGGTCTTTATTTATCTGTTAATGCAGATAACTGCAGATTGTTTTGTACAGGCAAGTACAGTAAACCTGCTACATTATAATAAACTGCTCTTTTAAACTAAATAGATACACATTGGTATAACAATGACATCAATCTTAAATAATGTATAGGAAATACAGTCAGATTATGCAGTTTACTGTATCTATGCACTAAGAAGGAGTAACAACATTCACAATTTCTGCAATTAAAAGACGCAACTGCATTTAGTTGGCAGATCTAGGGGTGTGCTGAAAGAAAACAATGTCACAGTTCATCAGTATTTAACGTTACATTAGAAAGGCATCATTAGTCCTATTTCCCAAGTTATCTCTTAATTGCTCCCGCTCCCCTCCATTCTTCCACCTTCTTTATGGTAGGAGAGGAGCTGTAGTAAGGAAGGAATCACACAGGAGCAGTAGCAAAAGACCCCTTTCCTGTTTAAAAGCTTCCCACCTCTTTAGACCATCAAGAGTAGAACTGTTTCATATGCTGAACTTCCCCCATATCATAATACTGTTGCCTTTTAAGAGGAAAGATTGTTCTTGGATCTTAAAACAAAGCTCTTTATTTAAACTTACCACACACTTATAGTGCTGAGAAGCACTGAGTGACTAAAACCAACTACAACACACAAACTGACAAATCATGTAGAACTAGAAGGGCTACCTACTCTATTCACTGTAGGTTAGAACATCAATTATACAATTACACAAACTTGGCATAACATCAACTACATGGCATAAACAATAAGTAGCCAATGCTCTTATTAATTCTGTACTATAATTAGTACAGAATGTAGCTGGGGTTCTAACTTGGAAAGTGGGCCAGTGATGCATGATGGGAGGGAGACACTGTGTTTCTCTATTTGCAGTAGATTAAATATATTATATTACATTTAATAATATATTATTTAACAAGTTCCTTTGCAGAAGATAAGTGCCATCCTTTAAACATTATCTAAACTTTATCTATTTTTGCAAATGAACACCACATTTAGTCTACCCTTTAAAATAATTATCTAAGGACTTCTGGAATGCAGAAGAATCTTTGTATATTTTCTATGGTCGTGGCTTTTTAAATCTTGTAGACTAAAAAAAATAATTCTACCAATAATTGTTTTAAGAAAAAACATGAAACCAAAATATCAGAACTGCATCATGGGTTTCTTCATTCCAGCATAAATGTTTACAGTGCTGTAACTGAACTATAATATTTAATCTGTAATTCTGACCTGAGTATCTCCAGTTTACAGTTTGAACTCTTTAGTCCAGCAGAGAGTTTCTCCATCCTTGATCCCTGCAGGCTGTTGTTAGTGAGGTCCAGCTCTTTCAGGGTGGAGTTTTCTGACTGTAGAGCTGTACTTAACGTTTCAATAGACTGTTCAGTGAGATTACAGCTAGCTAATCTGCAGAAGAAGAAGAACAGATCAGTATTATAAGGTACACATATTTACTTCTGGATTTAAATTTTTTAGTCTTTGTTGCACAGGATTTGAGACATCACCATGACTGCTTGTAAAATAAGCACTCACCAGATTCTGTTTGCTTAATGTAATCTCTGTCTGATACAGGGCCATCTCAAAAAAATAGAATATCTTTGAAAAGTTACTTTATTTCAGTAATTCAGTTCAAAATGTGAAACTATATTATATATTATAATATTACATAGATGTATTACACACAGTGATCTATTTTAAGTGTTTATTTCTTTTATTGTTGATGATTTTGGCTTACAGTCGATGAAAAACCCAAAAATCAGTGTCTCAGAAAATTTGAATATTATATAAGACTAACTGGTACTTTTGGCAGTGTGGGCAGTGTGCCAAGTCCTGCTGGAAAATTTAATCTGCATCTCCATAAAAGTTGTCAGTAGCAGAGGGAAGCATGAAGTGCTGTAAGATTTTGTGGGAAAAAAAAACTGCACTGACTTTGGACTTAATAATAATAAATAATAATAATAATAATAAACTGCTCTTTTAAACTAAATAGATACACATTGGTATAACAATGGCATCACTCTTAAATAATGTACAGGAAGTACAGTCAGATTATGCAGTTTACTGTATCAATGCACTAAGAAGGAGTAACAACATTCAAAATTTGTGCAATTAAAAGACGCAACTGCATTTAGTTGACAGAACTAAGGGTGTGCTGAAAGAAAACAATGTCACAGTTCATCAGTATTTGACGTTACATTAGAAAGGCATCATTAGTCCTATTTCCCAAGTTATCTCTTCATTCCTCCTGCTCCCCTACAATTATTCACCTTCTTTAAGGTAGGAGAGGAGCTGTAGTAAGGGAGGAATCAAACAGGAGCAGTAGCAAAAGACCCCTTTCCTGTTTAACAGCCTTCCACCTCTTTAGACCATCAGAGTAGAACTGTTTCATATGATGTGCTGCCCACACATCATAATATTGTTGCCTTTTAAGAGGAAAAATTGATCTTGGATCTTTAAACAAAGCTCTTTATTTAAGCTTTCCACACACTTATAGTGCTGAGAAGCACTGAGTGACTAAAACCAACTACAACACACTGAGAAATCATGTAGAACTAGAAGGGCTACCAACTCTATTCACTGTAGGTTAGAACATCAGTTACACAATTACCCAAACTTGGCATTTAATGAACTACATGGCATAAACAATAAGTAGCCAATGCTCTTATTAATTCTGAGCTGTAATTACAACTGTAGCTGGGGTTCTAACTTGGAAAGTGGGCCGGCGGTGCATGATGGGAGGGAGAGACGCTGTGCCCCTCAGCACCTCCTCTCTTCACCCTCTGCACTCACACTTCACAGAAGCTGCAGCTATTCACAGCCTGTAGCGACGGACGCCACAATACAGTAATAATATTTTTATCATGATAATCTGTATATTAAACACTCACTGAGCCTTCCTGCAGTTTGATACAGCTGGGATGAGTCTCCTGTGTCCTTCCTCTGATGTGCGGAATTTTCTCAGGTCCAGCTCTTTGCGGGGATTCTCGGTGTGGAGACGCATGTAGGTTATAACTGAGCACTGTGTAGGAGAGAGCTGCTTTTCAGAGTATTTATCTGGAATCAGAGACAGACAGCAGAACACTGATCAGACACTGCTGTCACTCAGTAACAGGTCTTTTAGTCTTTCACAAATATTCATTAGTAGCACTGCTGTATCTGATCCACTCACTATACCAGCACAACATACACCAACACCTAATACACCACCACCACCATGATAATCACTGCTAATCACTGCAGTGCGGAGGGTAATAATATAGTATCCAGAGAAACAGATATAGAACTACAATCTATAATTATTTAACTACAGATTAACTATTAAATTACAAAGTATCTCATTGTCACTTTCATCATGTAATTATTTTATGTAATTAGATGATGGTGTTTTTTTTTCGAATGTTTTGCTTTATTTATATATACAACATTGGGACTGTATACATTAAAATCGCTTAATCAATATCTATTATTATTATTATTATTATTTTTAAATCCATCCCCTGCTATAAATATTACATTAGATTTTGCTACTCAAATGCATAAAGGAAATGCATATAATAGAGGAAAAAGAAGGAAAAGTTAAATTAGTAATAAATACATACATACATACATACATACATACATACATACATACATACTGGCATGTTACCACCCAATGCCAATTCATTATAAGATCAATTACCAGCAATATTACCATATATTCCACATCTTATTACATATTATTGCAAAGTGATAAATCAATTTACTTGAATTATCAGCTACCCAGACATGATATTGGGATACATTATATCCTGCACATCCGATCCAAAAATGAAAACTAATATTAAACTTATTAAAAATTATTTATATAAATTTACCTCTCCAGATGTAAACTGTAAAAGCTGTTAAAATAACAGCAAAAACAGAAATGCAGATGATGGTAATCTTCCAACCATGAAAACCTTTTCCTAAAATATAAATCAGATAAAAATATGAGATTAGGAAATTCAGCAAATATTGCAGGACATGCAGACACGGGCAGAGTAAGAAATATTGATTTTAATGAAAATTATGTGTATTTCAAATTTTGTCTCTATCAAAAAAGCCGCCTTTTGCAGCCTGGCACACGCTAGGCATATTAGCTGTCAGCTTTTGGAGGTAATCTGATGTGATTTCACCCCGTACTTCCTGAAGCATTTCCAACAATATGGACTGGCTTGATGCAGTCTTTCTCTGTACTATGTGTACAAGCTTCTTCCAAAACAGCTCAAAAGGCTTCCAATCCGGAGACTGTGTTGGCCACTCTATTATTTTCAGAATTCTATCTGACTTCTTATTTTTTAAATATTGCTAATACATGTTAAAAGGTGTTTTTGGAGTCATTTTTATAATGTTATAGAATGAAATTGGCATCAGGCACGGTATACAGGGTACAGGGTATGGTGTGGTAGCCTTCCTTTTTTATGGTCTCTTCTACTCTATATATAAATCACCTATTTTACCAAATTCAAAGAATACCCGGACAATCATGCTGTGACAGATGGCATTGGTCTTGCATCATTTCCTTGTTCCTGCCCCTCACAAATGATCTTATTTGATCCAAAGACCTTGGACTCATCTGTCCTCAACACTTTCTTCCAATCTTTCAGTGTCCATTTTTTTCTATTGTGCTCCCTTTTTACTATGTTTTTGAGCTGTGCAACAAAACCTAAAAAAAAGGTTTTCCTATCAATTAATTATCCTAATTACATTCTTAACTTTCCCTTTTCTGTGTCTCCCCCTGTGGCTGCACGATATTAGAAAAAAAACTATGCAGGGCCCATGACATCACCAGCTCGCGTTCCAACCAATCAAGAGCTGAGTCAGCGCCAAGCACTCAAAACCCGAGCAAAAAAACAGTAAAAGGCTCTTTAAATCAGCCATTTAAATGGCTTTTAAAAGGTGAATAAGAGCATTTTTCTGGGATTAAAAGCATTAATTCAGCGGTAACTGGAAATATCTGCGCAAAACTGTGCTGGACTGAGGTGCACAACACGTGCGTTTACAAGCACGTAAAGAGTGGTAATGCATGGTAACCGAGAAGTGCGAGGGGTTTTGGGAGGGTCAAGGGCAGGAGTAAACACGAGGTAACCTCATGGCCTTCATTCATGTGGCTGAACATGTGCGTTGTGGATGGAGGCCATGCGGTATCTCGCGTTTACTCCTACAACATCATCTTGTTGAGTGAAAAAGAACACAGCATTCCAAGACAGACACTTGGTCCCCACAGTAAAATTTGGTGGTGGTTCATCATGCTGTGGGACTGTGTGGTCAGTGCAGGTACTGGGAATCTTGTTGCAGTTGAGGGTGACATGGATTTCAGTCAATATCAGCAGATTCTTGAGAACAATGTTGAAGAATCGTTGAGAAAGTTGAAGTTGTGCCAGGCCTGGATACTTCAACAAAACAACAACCCTAAACACTAAACTCTGCTCAAAAAAACTACTTAAGTATTCATTCATGCAGAGGAACAAGTTGAACGTTCTGGAATAATCATCTCAGATCATCTCAGTCCCCAGACCTGAATATTATTATAAATCTGTGGTGTGATTTAAAGCGGCTGTTCATGATGAGAAACCTGAATCAAACCTGACTGAACTGGAGATGATTTATTACATTACATTACATTACATTTCATTTGGCAGACGCTTTTGTCCAAAGCGACTTACAATAATGAAGTACAAAAGTAATAGGAATTTAGATAACCCATTTTTAGATAGGGCTTAAAGGAGGTCGAAGGGAAATAAAGGGATAGAGAAGTGAAGGAGGGGAAGAAGGAAATGGGGTTAGAAGTAGTTAGTGTGTTAGAGGTGTTAGGAGAGTAAGTGCTCTTTGAAGAGCTCTGTCTTCAGGAGTCTCTTAAAGATAGCGAGAGATTCTCCTGATCTGGTAGTGGAAGGTAGTTTGTTCCACCATTGGGGAACTCTGTATGAGAACAGTCTGGATTGCTTTGTGTGAGTGTTTGGCAAAGCGAGGCGACGTTCATTGGAGGAGCGCAGCGGCCGGGAGGTAGCGTAAGCCTTCAGGAGTGAGTGCAGGTAGGAAGGAGCCTGTTCTGTCATCACCTTGTAGGCGATTGTAAGAGTTTTGAATTTGATGCGAGCATCAACTGGTAGCCAGTGGAGCTCAATGAGCAGCGGGGTGACATGTGCCCGTTTTGGTTGGTTGAAGACCAGACGTGCTGCTGCATTCTGGATCATTTGGAGTGGTTTTACTACGCAGGCCGGGAGGCCAGTTAGCAGGGCATTGCAGTAGTCGAGGCGTGAGATGACGACTGCTTGTACCAGGAGTTGGGTGGCCTGTTGCTTCAGAAACTGTCTAATTTTCCTGATGTTATAAAGCGCGAAGCGGCAGGATCGAGCAACCGAGGCCACATGGTGCGTAAAAAAGAATGATCCAAAATACCTTCAACCAGAAGCCAGACTCTCATTGGAAGCTACAGGAAGAGTTTAGAGCCTGTTATTTCTGCAAAAGGAGGATCTACTAAATATTGATGTAATTCTTCTGTTGGGGCCCAAATTTATGTACCTGCCCAATTTAGTTTAAATAATTATTGCACACTTTCTGTAAATTCTATGAACTTCATTTCACTTATCACTGTGTTCGTCTCCAATATGATATACTTAACTAAAATTGCTGATCCGAACAACCAATGATTTATGAAGGAAATCATGAATATTATCAGGGGTTCCCAATTTTTTTTTTACCACTGTAAATACAGCATACAGAAATCTTATAAAAAAAAAATTATTGCAATGTATAACTACAATAACCACAGTGAATAACTAGTAATAATAACATGAAAATGTGAATGTGTCTCTCACCTTTAACTTCAACATAAAGAGTTATATCATCATACTGCAATCCATACTCTATTAAACACTTGTACGCTCCATCATCAGAAGGTTGGAGAGCTGAGAGTTTCAGTGAGGCGTTTCCTTTCTTCAGTTCTTCTTTAAACAGAGCTGTTCTCCTTCTGTAAGACTCCATCTGATCTCCATTTCTGTCTTTATAATCTTCATACAGATGTACCAGTGTGTCTGTCTGATGCAGTCTGTACCACTCCACTCTCATACCCTCAGAACTGAAGCTGGGTTGGAGAAAACAGGGCAGAACCAGATCTTCACCAGCTACAGCAACAAGAGGAGAAGCTGGACCCACCACTTTAAATTGTACTGGAATAAGAAAACAATTAATAAAACATTGTATCTTGTGTTTTCTGTTTTTTCTTGAGTATTCTGACAATAAGCAGGTCTCAGTTCTCTGCAGAGACTCATCCACTGCATTCCAGATTTTCTAATTTATGCAGGAATCTAAATGAAAAAAAAAGCAGTTGAGCTCAATGACCAAGGTTTACTATAAATCATGATATAAACCTACTCTGTGGATGCTGCATGTGTATATTATTGTCAAATTCACTGACATTAATTGTGATTTGTATTTTGTACAGTTCCGTTCAACTATTAACTGTATATAATGCACTAATATAACTGTACTTTAGAAAATAAGATTGCTTTTAAATTACTAAAGTTAAAACGATTATTGCTCTTACCATTAACTTCAATACGGAGAGTTATGTCACCATTCCAGTCAAATGATCTAATTAAACACTTGTAAGCTCCATCATCAGAAGGTTGGAGTGCTGAGAGTTTCAGTGAGGCGTTTCCTTTCTTCAGTTCTTCTTTAAACAGAGCTGTTCTCCCTCTGTAAGACTCCATCTGATCTCCATTTCTGTCTTTATAATCTTCATACAGGTGAACTAGCGCATCTTTTACAGCCAGATCTGTTCTGACCCACTCCACCATCATATCCTCAGCACTGATGTTGGGTTGGAGAGAACAGGGCAGAATCAAATCTTCACCAGTTTTACCAACAAGAGGAGCCTTTGGACCCACTACCTTAAAGCGTTCTGCAATAAAAAAACAAATGGGACAATACTGCCTAGTTACAAATCAGTTCATGTGTTTAGAAGGCTTGATTTTTTCAAAGTAACATGTACACCTGTAACTGGTTTTAATTTACCTCAGGACCACCAGAGGGCAGTAGCAGCAATGTTATGTCTCCAACAACTAAGAGACCTTGTTCACTGCTTATGCTGACCTTTCACCTAACGATTTTCAAGTGATTTCTCTGTCGCAGACAAATTTCCAGAGTCAGGATAAAATCACGAGAGTCTTGCTAGAGTCAAGTTGCCGGTTTGTCATCTCAATGGTTCAGTGTAAGGTGGTTAGTATTGAAAGTTTTATTCAGTCTTTTTTGCATGCTTGCATTCAGATAAAATCAACTGTGTTTGATATTATCGTAAGTCTCCAGACTCGTGAGCAATGTCAACAACCAATAGGAAAGCTACGGGAAGCGGCAAGGCAAGAATATTTTACGTAACTGTTTACAAATTATTTGAAAAAGAACACATTTTACAGTTACTATGCCTTATATGGTTCCTACTTTAATATGTACAGTATTTTAAATACAGGTAGCACTTTAAACTTGTTATATTTAACATTATTTTATTTTGCACTACTTTGTATTATTGTGCAGTGTTATTTTTGATACAAACAAGTTTAATGAATACACATTTATAGCAAGAATGATGTTCTTAATTGCATCAATTCTATCTAAAACAAAGGCAAATGTATAGCAGTGATTCTTCGCTATACAAGGTTGTAGCAAATGAGCTCATAGGCAGAGCTGAACACAAAATACACTCTATTAAAAAATATCAAGAACTGACGGTGTGGCAAAGAAAAATAAACTGTTGATGGGGACAAAAGTTGTGAGTCTCTGATAAATCACAATATTGATATACACATTATTTGTAACTTAATATATAATATGTACTGTATGTAAACTCCACCAGAAACATGATGGGAAATAATCTAGTTAAGAATCTAGTTGCAGTTAGTGATCGCCACTCCTTGCAGAATCTTAGCCTGTGCGTAAAAAGTCTGTGACGAGTCTTTAGATGTGAGAGGGAGTCAGACTTTAGTCTGTTAAGTCTTTTTAAAGTCTTGTAGTGTATTGACAACATTAAATGCCTCAGGAGGGAGAACTACTGTTCATTTTATTATACTGTTCAATGGTCTATGTTTAATGAGTTAACAATTGTAAAAACACTTTGAGTAGGTGTTAAAAAGGAATAAATAAATGAACCAAATATGATGCATCAATACATAGCATGACTAAATTAATAAATACATTTTAAAATCAAGGATTACACTGATTTCCTTGAAACAAATTTTATACAATAAATATCTCCATTTTACACACTCCACAACCCCCCCCCCCCACAAGTATTTGGTGTAACATGCAGGGCTCTATTAATGCCCTGTACTGGGGAAAATGTAGTATTAAGGTAACTTAACCTCGGGAGTCTGAGGTATGAATTCTGTAAACTTGTATTCCAAATAGCTGAGTAAATTTTGGTACCAGCTTCTAAAGTGTTTTAGTTGAGGACAGTGCCCAGGAGTCACTCTCAGACTCTCTTTCTCACACAGACACACACACACACACACACATATTTGCAGCAGGAAAATACCTACCTGACATGGTCTCCATTAAGCGAGAGAAAGTCAGTAGCATCACCCAGAGAACCTTCATCCCTGAAAGACAGGTTACACAGATTTCACTACTGCTAAAAGATTTGGAATAACTTGTAACTAGGCCTGTCACAATAACAACATTTTCAGGATGATATATAGAAATTATTGCGATAAACAATAATATTGTCATTTTTAAGGCACCACTATAGAAAACACTTTTTTTCCTGCTTCTGGGCTCCCAAAGAAGCTTTTAGACAATGTGCCACACTAATAATATACTAGCATAATACTATTACACCAGTTTACAGGTAAACTAACTTTATATGATTAAGAGCAGACATTGGGCTTCCATTATAAAAATATTTTAATATCCTAAATAAATAAAACAAATAAAGGTACAACCACCCTGGGACTCTGTGGGTTCTGAGAAAACTGCCGCAAAAATTTTAAACAGACCTTTATACAAAAAATGAAGTAACAACAAATACTGTGGATTAAAGTAACATTTACATGAATGATTTTTTTAAACTCTGGACACAAAGGCACTTGCAGATTCCTTTTTCTGATTATATATGCATATGCTCTAAAACACACATTAGCTCAAAAACACATGTGTCCATATGATCAAAGACGGCTCAGCAGACCATAGCTATTGATATAAATGTATTTATTAATGTCAGTATAACAGTCAGACAAATTTAGAGCAAGGAGCACAAACATGTTTAGCGTGTGGGGCTTGAGGCAGGATCTCTCTGGGGAACAATATTCATATTCAATATTCAGCTGGATGACTTGGGCTGGATGGTTGTGCTTTAAATAAGATCTCAGGTTAGTAGTATTGTCAGCTTTCGTTTCCACTGTTGTGAAACAACTCGCTCATTTGGCTTAAAGCCAAAATACTCCCGCACCGGAGCCATGAAACGCGGCTTTAAAACACAGCCCATCCCGGATTAGGCTTTCTAATTGTTCTCTAAAGCTGTTTAGTTTTGAGAAAGTCCTATTAGCCTCGAATAGGTTCGCTAGCTAACACATATCCACACTGCACGCGCGCGCATAACATCACTGCTCACTGCTGCATAAACTCTGCGTGAACTCATTTCTTAACCGATAGATGCCGCTGTCTGACTGATTCCTGGAGAACCGTCGAGAGAGCAGCACAGCGCGACTGGCTGTTATAGACGGCGGAAAAACTGCTAATACGATAAGTCGATAACATGGTTATCGCAAAAGGCCTACTTGTAACAGTTCTTCATCTTCACACCAGGTGTCATGACTGGACAGGCGTTTACCTATGGTTTGCAGAGATCTGGGGCTCAGCCCCCAGAAGAAATGGTAAATTGGAGCAGCTTGGTGGCCAATCTTCATTAATTGCACATTGCACCAGTAAGAGCAGAGTGTGAAGGTTCAATTAACAGGGTAAGAGCACAGTTTTGCTCAAAAAATTAAAATGCACACAGCATTATGGGTGACATACCAGAGTTCAAAAGAGGACAAATTGTTGGTGCACGTCTTGCTGGAGCATCTGTGACCAAGACAGCAAGTCTTTGTAATGTGTTAAGAGCTACGGTATCCAGGGTAATGTCAGCATACCACCAAGAAGGATCAACCACATCCAACAGGATTAACTGTGGATGCTGTAAGAGGAAGCCTAAAAGGGATGTTCGGGTGCTAACCCGGATTGTATCCAAAATAACTAAAAGCACGGCTGATCAAATCACGACAGAATTCAATGTGCACCTCAACTCTCCTGTTTACACCAGAACTGTCCATCACCACAATAGATTATTGGGATCTAAAACCAGGTGTTTCAGTTTCATTGTCCAACCCCTGTATGCCAGCACATCTAATGTCTGTTTGTGTTCAAGAAAAAAGACAAACATTTGTTTTATCATCTCCAATAATCTAGAAATAAAATACATGCCCAGTTGCCTAAAAAGCCTTTTGAAAACAAAAAGTTTTCCTAAACAGTGTCACGTCTACCATTTTTCTTTTAATCTGAAATAATTTAAATACTGATTTATCATTCATTTTTCCTAGTTTAATCATTCATAGAAAAATGAAAATGCAAATTTATTCTGTTGATGAAGAGGGATTTTTTTCTTAACTGTTTAATCATTTACACTTTAATTTTAAAGCTTTGTATATAATCTTATATGGTCAAAATTTGATAAGGCTGCAATTATGATCATTATTTATATGCTGCATCACTTTTACTGATTTTAAAATGCTCAAAATATGTTTCTTTGAATTCTATTTAAATTCTTTAATGTGGTGGACACCATTACTGAAACTCATCTAAATTAGTTATTTCGTAGAGGACATTACTGTCTGGATTGTTTATTTATTTACACATCAATTGTTTAAATTATCAAACATTACTTAAATTATTTAAAGTATAATTTAAGAAGTTATTATAAACGTACAGTTAGGCCCAGAAATAGCTGGACAGTGACACAATCTTTATAGTCTGTGGCTCTGCATTAGAGGTTAGATCGGGCCCAAAAAATCCGACCCGACCCAGCCCGAGCCCGTGCACGTTTTGCCCGAGCCCGACCCAACCCGAACCATGAACTGTCGTTATGAGCCCGAGCCCGACCCGACCCGACCCATAAACTGTCTGTTTTCGGGCTGTTTCAATGAGCGCAATATGATCAGAATTAGGTTAAATAACACTGTAACATAGAAGCATAGAACTATTATTTAATTAAAATGATTTTTAAGAACAGCTAAACACAGTGCTGCAGGTCAAACGCGGAGGAGTTCACGTGCAAGAGAGAGAGAGAGAGAGATAGAGAGAGAGATTTGCGTGTTCTGATTTGAGCAACTCACAGGTAAAGGTTCTCTTTTATCTCCTCGTGCTCATATTGTAGTCCCATACATAATTCTGCAGCTCCCTCAGTGTTTTCTGTTGTATTTTGCGGCTAGCGCGAGCGCTTACAACTAACATCGCGGACCGCGAGGTGCCGCCACGCTTGTGCCGAATCCGCCTCGCGCTTCGCAGACAGAATCGGCACAACACCCCCCGCTGTACAACTGCGGGAGTGAAAACAGCGCTTATAAATAAATTAGTTTAGTTTCACTTTCAGTTTTCGTTATTTTATTTAAAAATAAAAATATAAATAAAAAACAGATGCCTACATCTCAGACTATTTTTTGGAGCCTGACCCGACCCGGCCCGAGGAATGTGGTGGGAAATCTCGGCCCGGGCCTCGGGTCAGGTCAGGTTCGGGCAGAGAATCTACTGTAAGCTCTACTCTGCATGGGCTCTATGGGTTATTCCCTCATTAATCTGTCATAATTAATAAGCAGGTAAAAGGTCTGAAATCTGTTGCTATAAACCCACTGTTACACATTAGCCTATGTCTGTAGTGTTGGTCCTTTCTGTCCTCCTGTTTGAGTTCTCTTTAAGCACATGGCTTCTTATTGTCTTTTTTCTGCCCAAGCCCCGCCCTGTCATTTGTGTTCCCACCTGTCTTGCTGTTAAATGCCCTTTCAATAGAAGTGAAACAGACCATCATTAGGCTGATAAAAAGAAGAAATCCATCAGAAAGAAAACGGAAATGTTAGGAGTAGGGTTGCAGCGGTAACCGGTTTCACGGTATACCATGGTATTAAAATGCAAGGTTATCATACCGTGTGTGTTTGCTTATTACCGGTAAAACGCAAGCCAGCGGAGAAACTCACCCGCGCATGCGCAACTCTGCTCCGCTTCAGCTGCTCAGCACACAGCGGTGAGAACAGCAGAAAGTGCATCAGACTAAACAAATCTCCGTCCGCCTAAAAAAAGGCTAAACTAAAATCAGCAGTGTGGGACTATTTCAGAGACCCGCCGAACGCACCCGAGGATGGTTATCCGATTTGTAATCAATGTGGCCGTAAAGTCACAGCTAAAGGACATACGTCAAACCTGTTCTCCCATCTCCATGAACACCACCCCGCCGTGCAGCGCAAAGTATGTGTTTAGTTTATAATTTTAATCTGAACATAAATAAAACCTCTTTGTAGTCGTGCACAACCCATGCGGTAAGCGCCCGCAAAAGCGCTGAGTTATCCGAAATTTGGGCACGCAGGTACAGGCGTGAAGTGCGTGCTACGATGGATGCACGTGTCCGTGTAAAGGTCCTGGCCGGACTGGATGTGAAAGACGCCATTCATTTACATGCGTTCATTTTCAAATTCTGACGTGCCTGTTTTTCATGTGTTAAAACCAGACTCTGTGTGAAAGCCTTAAAATAGAAATCTCTATTGTGAGGATCATGTCAGAAATAAATCCCCTCTTTCTGCAGTATCTGGTTATATACCAACTTGGCAGTAAAACGGACGTTTACAACAGTTGTTGATCAGACACTGACCCAGGCTCAGTTTATCAGATATTAAATAATTTAAACTTAAATATTGTACTGAATAGTTTAAACACAGGATCTTTACTTCTTAGAGGACATGTAATGTGTGACGTGTGTGTGTGTGTGTGTGTGTGTGTGTATATATATATATATATATATATATTTTTTTTTTTTTTTTTTATACACCCTTAATGCCCTTAAGAGTAGTGGAAAAACCTGGTTTCCTTCACCTAATGGTGTACAGTTTTTTTTTTTTTTAAGGAGACATTATCTATATAGTTGTTCCAGGTTTCTACAATAAATAGTTAATTGAACAAAAAACCTTTGTTGTAATTTCTTTAAGGGTCAGTTTAATAATATATGTAACAAACTGTGATACCGTGATAACCGTGATACCGCGGTATTTTCTGAGACGGTTATCATACCGTGAAAATTTCATACCGTTGCAACCCTAGTTAGGAGTGGCCAAATCAACCATTTGGTATGTTCTGGAAAAAAGAGCGCAGTGGTGAGCTCGGGAATAAAGGCCTGGATATCCACGGAAGACAACAGTGGGGGATGATCACAAAAATCCTTTCTATGCTTAAGTAAAAAAACCTTCATAACATCCACCCAAGGGAAGAACACTCTACAGGAAGTAGTTGTATCAGTATCAAGTAAAGAAAAAGACTTCATGAGAGCAAATACAGAACGTTCAAATCATTAATAGAAAAGGCCAAATTAGATCTGAACAAAAAACATCTAAATAAAACAGTCTAGTTCTAGATCAGCGTTCTTTGGACAGATGAAAGTAAGATCAGCCTGTACCAGAGTGTTGGAATGAGGGAAGTATGGAGAATGTACACCACATCCTCCGTAAGACATGGGCTTTTGAACTGTGTGCTAATAACAACGTGGATGGAAAAAAAATCGAATTTTGATTCATCTGACCACAGAACACTCTGTCAAGTCAGTTTAAACTGGTGGTGGCCCAGTTGGCATTTCACTTTAACCCTTACTGCTCCTGGGCACCCATCACTCTGGGCACCTGTTTCAAAATATGTGTGTATGAAGCTAAAATTCATCTGTGGTGTACACTGCCTTCTGCCCGATGCCTGCTGGGATAGGCTCCAGCTACCCCCCCACCCCCCATTGACAATGGATGGAAGGACTATTTATACAGTTATATTAACAAATATTACAAAACGTCCACAACATTTTTATTGAGTATTTGAAATATGATATAGTAGATTATTATAGTTTGTAAAACGTATTAACTTTATTTTAGCTTCCATAACATTAGTCGTGAGCGTGACACAACACAGTATTTTTGTTTACTCTTACTGTTTCTTTTGTTTAATCTCTTTTTTCATCACAAATTTAATAGCTTTTTCCTGTTTCTAATAATTGTTTGGTGATGTATATATTAAAAGCATAATGTTAAATAGGTTTATTGCCATAATATTCACAAATATAATATGTTATTGTCTACCCTCTTGTATGATCAGATCACTATTTTAAATAAGCATTACATAGTCTCAGAATAAATATGGAGATATGGGCACCAGCAGAAGCGGAGAAATTGGGTATAGAGTAGGTGCAGCAATGTTATTATTGTAAATGTATTCATTTATCAGAAGAAATTAAAATACTCTATGGACAAAAACATACTGTTCAAATTGTATTTTTGTGCCTATATAAAAAGTTGCTTGCTGTTAAAATATTCACTATTATACTGGATGTTGTTCAGTTCTCCTGGTGTGTCTGACTATGTTTAACTGTGTTACCATTTTGTCTCTACTAACTAATTGTTTAGTGTTTTTATTGTTTAGGCATTTTTAAGCTGAAATGACCATTTTTTGCTCTTTGGGAAGCACAGTGGCTGTATGTACACGCAAATACATGGAACAGTAACAGCAACAAGAAGGCAGGATTCAAATATATGCATTTAAAACCTGTATATAAATATATATTTTTAGAAATCCCAGCAAACTTGTTCCCCAACAACCTTTGAACAACTGATTCTGTTCAAAGTAAACATTTTATGTCATGTTATTTGATAAAAGAATGAACCACTGTTTACAAGTTAAACAAACAGAAATGCAGATCAGTGTACGGACAATTTAATATATTAGCTCAGAGTTGAGTAATTTAGGTTTACACAATGGAGCTTTTAGGACTTGATACCTATTTTATTATAGTACATTGTATGCCATCAATGTTTTTTCACTCAAACCACAACATTAGATATAGGCCTACTATTATACATTTTAACATATTTTGAGATTTGTATTGTTGATCGTATGAAACACCCCAAAACACACAAATCGGTTTATCTCTACAATATATCAACACATCAGTGTAAAATTATTCTGCATAAATTAGGAAATCTATTATATATGGATGCACACACAGGTTTGAAGGTTTACTCCAGTGGGGGTCTTAAGAAAGGACATTTACTTTAATACTTTAATGAAGTAATATTTTACCTACTTTAACTCCAGTACATGGTTTAGGAACATTTTTCCAACATATATTTTATGAGGTCAGTCTCTCCATAGCCTTTCAGTTATATATTATATTCATATATCCATACAAAAATTAGACGGGAAGTATTTTAATAGTAGAAACCTATGTCTGTATGGGGGGGGGGGGTATGTGGGGGAGTTGACAAGTTTTTGTTAAGAGATAAACTGTGAGATCAGGTTAGATCATGATTAGACCTGAAAGAGTTTATCTGAACTTCATCTACATTTCATTACAGAAACTGCTTTCAGATTCCGTCAAACCACATTCCACACACAGGAGTAACTCAGGACACTGAGAGAGAGAAAGAGAGAGAGAGAGAAAGAGAGAGAGACAGACTCTATATCTGCATCTTCATAAGAAAATAAAAGGAACCGGTTCTGGGTTTTACTGAAAACGAAAATAAATGCAGACACCTCAGGCACAACATTACTATTGTGTGCATGTGTGAGTATGAGTGTGAGTATGAGTGTGTGTTAGGCCTGTCACAATAATTACATTATCGACTTATCATACAATAAATGGACATGACCTCGATAATATTTGATAATCGAGATATCGTCTATTCTGTTTATTTGTATTTTTGTCCACATATATAACAGTAACAAGTATATTAATCAGTCATGAAATACCAGACCAGTGCTCCAATAACTGTGACTCCAAGTCAAGTCAAGAGTCAAGAGGCTTTTATTGTCATTACATCTGAGTACAGGTACACAGTGTGATGAAATTACGTTCCTCCGGAACTATGGTGCAACATAGAACCACAAGCAATAGACAACATAAAGTGCAGGAGTGACGACAGTGCAACATAAAATTATAATTATAACACTAAATAACAATAAATACAATAAATACAAAAGACGAGACAAGTGCTGTGTGGTCAGTAGTTTGATCTGTAGTGCTGTGTGGTCAGTAGTTTGATCTGTAGTGCTGTGTGGTCAGTAGTTTGATCTGTAGTTCTGTGTGGTCAGTAGTTTGATGTGCCGTGCTGTATTATCAGCAGTTTGATCTGTATTGCTGTGTGGTCAGTAGTTTGATCTGCAGTGCTGTGTGGTCAGTAGTTTGATCTGTAGTGCTGTGTGGTCAGTAATTTGATCTGTAGTGCTGTGTGGTCAGTAGTTTGATGTGCAGTGCTGTGTGGTCAGTAGTTTGATCTGTAGTGCTGTGTGGTCAGTAGTTTGATCTGGAGTGCTGTGTGGTCAGTAGTTTGATCTGCAGTGCTGTGTGGTCAGTAGTTTGATCTGCAGTGCTGTGTGGTAAGTAGTTTGATCTGCAGTGTTGTGTGGTCAGTAGTTTGATCTGCAGTGCTGTGTGGTCAGTAGTTTGATCTGCAGTGCTGTGTGTTCAGTAGTTTGATCTGCAGTGCTGTGTGCTCAGTAGTTTGATTTGCAGCGATGTGGTCAGTAGTTGGATGTGCAGTGCTGTGTGGTCAGTAGTTTGATCTGCAGTGCTGTGTGTTCAGTAGTTTGATTTGCAGCGATGTGGTCAGTAGTTGGATGTGCAGTGCTGTGTGGTCAGTGGTTTGATCTGTAGTACTGTGTGGTCAGTAGTTTGATCTGCAGTGCTGTTTGGTCAGTAGTTTGATCTGCAGTGTTGTGTGGTCAGTAGTTTGATCTGCAGTGCTGTGTGGTCAGTAGTTTGATCTGCAGTGCTGTGTGTTCAGTAGTTTGATCTGCAGTTCTGTGTGCTCAGAAGTTTGATTTGCAGCGATGTGGTCAGTAGTTGGATGTGCAGTGCTGTGTGGTCAGTAGTTTGATATGCAGTGCTGTGTGTTCAGTAGTTTGATTTGCAGCGATGTGGTCAGTAGTTGGATGTGCAGTGCTGTGTGGTCAGTGGTTTGATCTGCAGTACTGTGTGGTCAGTAGTTTGATCTGCAATACTGTGTGGTCAGTAGTTTGATCTGAAGTGCTGTTTGGTCAGTAGTTTGATCTGCAGTGCTGTGTGGTCAGTAGTTTGATCTGGAGTGCTGTGTGGTCAGTAGTTTGATGTGGAGTGCTGTGTGGTCAGTAGTTTGAGGTGCAGTGCTGTGTGGTCAGTAGTTTGAAGTGCAGTGCTGTGTGGTCAGTAGTTTGAAGTGCAGTGTTGTGTGGTCAGTAGTTTGAACTGCAGTGTTGTGTGGTCAGTAGTTTGATCTGCAGTGTTGTGTGGTCAGTAGTTTGATCTGTAGTGCTGTGTGGTCAGTAGTTTGATCTGCAGTGCTGTGTGGTCAGTAGTTTGAACTGCAGTGTTGTGTGCTCAGTAGTTTGATCTGCAGTGTTGTGTGTTTAGTAGTTTGATCTGCAGTGTTGTGTGTTTAGTAGTTTGATATGCAGTGTTGTGTGTTTAGTAGTTTGATCTGCAGTGTTGTGTGTTTAGTAGTTTGATCTGCAGTGCTGTGTGGTCAGTAGTTTGATCTGCAGTGCTGTGTGGTCAGTAGTTTGATCTGCAGTGCTGTGTGGTCAGTAGTTTGATCTGCAGTGCTGTGTGGTCAGGAGTTTGATCTGCAGCGCTGTGTGGTCAGTAGTTGGATGTGCAGTGCTGTTCGCTCAGTAGTTTGAATTGCATCGCTTTGTGGTTAAAATTTGAGGCATGTAAAAAACAGTAAATAAATGCTAAAATTGAACAAGGTTTTTCAGAAACTAAAAGACAACAGCACAGATAAAGTCACAGCAGCTGATCTGTCTACTTGTCTATGATATAATCCACAATAATTCATCATATGATCAGGTGACTTTAGACCCTAAAACAGCCTTCAAGTCAGAACTTGAAACATATCCAAGGAATGAGAGCACCCTGCCAAAAACAACAAACAAACCATCACCAAAAAAACTTTATGTCTTGTACACTGGGTCTTATATTTTTTAAATTAGAAAACACAGGTTCTCCTCTCACTCGCAACTTTCCGGAAAAAGCAAACAATGCTCAGCATTTTTTTCTAAAAAACAATTAAATAAACAAATCAAATAAAACACTCTATTAAAACTAAATGACTGAGTAAGAACAGAGTACATATAGTAAATATTAGAGTCACAGCATAAATTAATAATCAGGAGTTATTCCTTACCTTTATATTTCAGGACACTGTGTGTGATATTAAAGAAACGATATCTTCACCTCCTGGACGTCAGTGATCAACTGTTTACAGCATTACTGAGTGTGAGATCAAATCACTGTGGGTGTGGATCACTGAACAGCATCTCTAAAACCGGTTTGATCTAAATCTCAGTAATGCAGATGATAAGAAGTCTGTGTTCAGTAGTTAGTGATGTCTAGTAGAATTTATACTGTGTTCAGTAGTTGGATTAATGGTGGTGTGTGGTCTGTAGTTACACTACTGGAAACCAGTATAACTGCTGAGTTGTCTCTGATTGGAGGGCTAAAAAGAATGAAAAGAGTATATTCACACTCTGTAGTGATGAACATGTAGATCGGTCTCCTTTTACACACTGTGTCTCTCACAATATGAAAGCAGCACTGAATACTGAGTTAAGTATTCTAAGTCGTACTGAAGATGATAGATAATAAATAAATCACAGCAGTGTTACCTGTTCCTGAGGTCAGTCTTCAGAGATATACAGAGGGGTCAGCTCCATCTTTTTTAGGATATCCACTCCTATCTTACACACACACAAATCACATCAGCTCTATTTCAAAATGCCAATCTCTCACAATAATACAACTTATATTACTTGCATAACCATTTGCTGAAGAAAACTGCAATGTTGTTGATAAGTAGCAAATCTGATAAACCAGATGGTTGATTTGCTGTTTGCTAAGTATTTAGAAATCAGCTTTATGAAAACACACATCAAACCAAAAAACATGCATACTGCCCCTTCTGATGAGAGAGAACAATCTGGAGTTGGAATTGTGTCAATATCTCGAAATCTATGGTAAACGTCAAAGGACAAATAATTCAGAATAATTAGCAGAATAAATACATTTTATGTGTTTTTCTCAGGATTTAGTCAGCAATTTGCTTCCTAATAAGCCAGGTTGGATTGTTTTAAACAGCATTTTGTAGATTTGTAAACACTCTCCACTGGAATGAATGAGGAACTGGCTGCATTTTATTTTCTTAAGAAAAGCAGACAACCAGTTTAAAACCAGTTGGAGCACATTTTACCCACATTAAACATCAACAGTCAACAGCATATAGAACAAGGTCCAATCAAATTCACCTGTAGCCCATAATCACACTGATATTAAAAAAAATACAAGAGAAAACAAGTGTTTAGATTATAAAACGGATTAACAAATAGCTTACAGCTAGCTCTCAATTTCAGCATTCACAGCAGCACTAATAATAGCATCTGGAGGATATAACTGACAAAAAATCGCTTTCAAATTTAATAAAAAAAGTTTAAAATAATAATAGTAAATATTGTTTTATTTTTTTTGTTACGTCAGGCTTAATAACATACAACCCCAGACTTGATTTAATATTATTTCCATTCCAGTTTTAAAATGCATTTTAAATATATTTGGACAATATAGCGTAAAAAAAGCTTTATCAGAGCACTAGAAGCAGAGTAAATAAAAAGATATTTACCCAATTTTAGTGAATTTGTGTGCATAATTGTAAAACAGATATTGTTAATATAGAAATAGATAGATATTGTTCATTGAACAAAGCAAAACTTTTTATTCCAACCCTACTGTATCTGATACACTCATACTAAGAGTGAAACACATACTAACACCTCATACACCATCAGTACTTCATACAAACTTACATACTACTCAGTATAGCTGTAATGCTTACCGTGTGCAATATCTACCTCACTACATGTCACCTTATCTACCTTCACCATCTGTGCAATATGTTTAACATGCAATATTTCTCTCAACTTTTTATCTACTATTTATTTGATATTTATTTACTGCTACTCTTTGTGCAATAATACTGGTCACACCCTACCATAATTAGTGTGATTGCAGTAATGCAATCACAGTATTGTTCTTCTTAAGTCTTATTCTTATTAGTGTGATTGCAGTAATGCAATCACAGTATTGTTCTTCTTAAGTCTTATTCTTCTTCTTCTTATTATTATTATTATTATTAGTGTGATTGCAGTAATGCAATCACAGTATTGTTCTTCTTAAGTCTTATTCTTCTTCTTCTTATTATTATTAGTGTGATTGCAGTAATGCAATCACAGTATTGTTCTTCTTAAGTCTTATTCTTCTTCTTCTTATTAGTGTGATTGCAGTAATGCAATCACAGTATTGTTCTTCTTAAGTCTTATTCTTCTTCTTCTTATTATTTTTATTAGTGTGATTGCAGTAATGCAATCACAGTATTGTTCTTCTTAAGTCTTATTAGTGTGATTGCAGATCACACTATTGATCTTCTTAAGTCTGTTTCTTATTATTATTATTATTAGTGTGATTGCAGTAATGCAATCACAGTATTGTTCTTCTTAAGTCTTATTCTTATTATTATTATTATTATTCCACCTGTTTTTTGTCCGGTTAACTAGTGCCGCAGTTTTCGAAATATCGACTTCGTTCAAAAGAGAAAACGTGCGTCCTTATCGGGAATGGTGGGCTTGTATACAGCTTTCCGATCGGACTTACGTTTTTCGTAAAAACTTCGTAAGTACGCGTTTTTTTGCCCATTGAAAATGAATGGGCAGAACTTTGCACGCCCGTGGACATCGCAATTTTTGAAATACGAAGATGAAACCAATTGCGGACCTGTAGAACTTATTGAGCTCTTTCCGAAAATATGCGTCACGAAAAGTTACGACGTACGGATTTCGTACGATTGTCGTACGAAGTGGCCCCATAGGAATGAATGGGGCCATCGGAGGACGGCAGCTAGATCGAAGGACAGGTAGCTAGAACTCCAGTACTGTGAGTGTATGGAGCAGCTATGGGATAAAACAGCATTAGGTCAAAAGTTTGGACACCCTGGCCCCCCCAGCCAGTTCACAAGTATAGTGAGTGTATGGAGGAGCTATTGGATAAAGCAGCTATTGGTCAAAAGTTTGGACACCCCGGCCCCCCGAGCCAGTTCACCAGTATAGTGAGTGTACGGAGGAGCTATTGGATAAAGCAGCTACTGGTCAAAAGTTTGGACACCCCCGAATGGCCAGAGCAACCTAGCGTGCATAGCTGATTGATGTATTTGCACGTTGCGTAGCAACGTGCAAACACCATTTAATCTAATTTATGCATATACATCACCTAGCAACCACCTAGCAACCACCTAGCAACACCTTAGCAACCACCCCGGATACCATAGCAACACCTTAGCAACCGCCTAGCAACACCTTAGCAACCACCTAGCAACCACCTAGCAACACCTTAGCAACCACCCCGGATACCATAGCAACACCTTAGCAACCGCCTAGCAACACCCTAGCAACCGCCTAGCAACCAAATAGCAACACCTTAGCAACCACCCCGGATACCATAGCAACACCTTAGCAACCGCCTAGCAACACCCTAGCAACCACCTAGCAACCACCTAGCAACACCTTAGCAACCACCCCGGATACCATAGCAACACCCTAGCAACACCGTAGCAACCACCTAGCAACACCTTAGCAACCACCCCGGATACCATAGCAACACCTTAGCAACCGCCTAGCAACACCTTAGCAACCACCTAGCAACCACCTAGCAACACCTTAGCAACCACCCCGGATACCATAGCAACACCTTAGCAACCGCCTAGCAACACCTTAGCAACCACCTAGCAACCACCTAGCAACACCTTAGCAACCACCCCGGATACCATAGCAACACCTTAGCAACCGCCTAGCAACACCCTAGCAACCGCCTAGCAACCAAATAGCAACACCTTAGCAACCACCCCGGATACCATAGCAACACCTTAGCAACCGCCTAGCAACACCCTAGCAACCACCTAGCAACCACCTAGCAACACCTTAGCAACCACCCCGGATACCATAGCAACACCTTAGCAACCGCCTAGCAACACCTTAGCAACCACCTAGCAACCACCTAGCAACACCTTAGCAACCACCCCGGATACCATAGCAACACCTTAGCAACCGCCTAGCAACACCCTAGCAACCACCTAGCAACCACCTAGCAACACCTTAGCAACCACCCCGGATACCATAGCAACACCTTAGCAACCGCCTAGCAACACCCTAGCAACCGCCTAGCAACCAACTAGCAACACCTTAGCAACCACCCCGGATACCATAGCAACACCTTAGCAACCGCCTAGCAACACCCTAGCAACCACCTAGCAACCACCTAGCAACACCTTAGCAACCACCCCGGATACCATAGCAACACCCTAGCAACACCCTAGCAACCACCTAGCAACACCTTAGCAACCACCCCGGATACCATAGCAACACCTTAGCAACCGCCTAGCAACACCCTAGCAACCACCTAGCAACCACCTAGCAACACCTTAGCAACCACCCCGGATACCATAGCAACACCTTAGCAACCGCCTAGCAACACCTTAGCAACCACCTAGCAACCACCTAGCAACACCTTAGCAACCACCCCAAATACCATAGCAACACCTTAGCAACCGCCTAGCAACACCTTAGCAACCGCCTAGCAACACCTAAGCAACCACCTAGCAACCACCTAGCAACACCTTAGCAACCACCCCGGATACCATAGCAACACCTTAGCAACCGCCTAGCAACCACCTAGCAACCACCTAGCAACACCTTAGCAACCACCCCGGATACCATAGCAACACCTTAGCAACCACCTAGCAACATCTTAGCAACCACCTAGCAACACCATAGCAGATACCAGCCAGCACTGCAATCACACTCGCAGTTTCTGTAGGAACTGCAATCTAGTTAGTGTGATTGCAGTAATGCAATCACAGTATTGTTCTTCTTAAGTCTTATTCTTCTTCTTCTTATTATTATTATTATTCCACCTGTTTTTTGTCCGGTTAACTAGTGCCGCAGTTTTCGAAATATCGACTTCGTCCAAAAGAGAAAACGTGCGTCCTTATCGGGAATGGTGGGCTTGTATACAGCTTTCCGATCGGACTTACGTTTTTCGTAAAAACTTCGTAAGTACGCGTTTTTTTGCCCATTGAAAATGAATGGGCAGAACTTTGCACGCCCGTGGACGTCGCAATTTTTGAAATACGAAGATGAAACCAATTGAGGACCTGTAGAACTTATTGAGCTCTTTCCGAAAATATGCGTTACGAAAAGTTACGACGTACGGATTTCGTACGATTGTCGTACGAAGTGGCCCCATTGGAATGAATGGGGCCAATCGGAGGACGGCAGCTAGATCGAAGGACAGGTAGCTAGAACTCCAGTACTGTGTGTAATGGAGCAGCTATGGGATAAAACAGCATTAGGTCAAAAGTTTGGACACCCCGGCCCCCCAGTACTGTGTGTAATGGAGCCATGGGTCAAAAGTTTGGACACCCCGGCCCCCCAGTACTGTGTGTAATGGAGCCACGGGTCAAAAGTTTGGACACCCCCGAACGGCCAAAGCAACCTAGCGTGCATAGCTGATTGATGTATTTGCACGTTGCGTAGCAACGTGCAAACACCATTTAATCTAATTTATGCATATAAATCACCTAGCAACCACCTAGAAACACCATAGCAACCACCCCGGATACCATAGCAACACCTTAGCAACCGCCTAGCAACACCCTAGCAACCACCTAGCAACCACCTAGCAACACCTTAGCAACCACCCAGGATACCATAGCAACACCTTAGCAACCGCCTAGCAACACCCTAGCAACCGCCTAGCAACCACCTAGCAACCACCTAGCAACACCTTAGCAACCACCCCGGATACCATAGCAACACCCTAGCAACACCCTAGCAACCACCTAGCAACACCTTAGCAACCACCCCGGATACCATAGCAACACCTTAGCAACCGCCTAGCAACACCCTAGCAACCACCTAGCAACCACCTAGCAACACCTTAGCAACCACCCAGGATACCATAGCAACACCTTAGCAACCGCCTAGCAACACCCTAGCAACCGCCTAGCAACCACCTAGCAACCACCTAGCAACACCTTAGCAACCACCCCGGATACCATAGCAACACCCTAGCAACACCCTAGCAACCACCTAGCAACACCTTAGCAACCACCCCGGATACCATAGCAACACCTTAGCAACCGCCTAGCAACACCCTAGCAACCACCTAGCAACCACCTAGCAACACCTTAGCAACCACCCAAAATACCATAGCAACACCTTAGCAACCGCCTAGCAACACCCTAGCAACCACCTAGCAACCACCTAGCAACACCTTAGCAACCACCACGGATACCATAGCAACACCTTAGCAACCGCCTAGCAACACCTTAGCAACCACCTAGCAACCACCTAGCAACACCTTAGCAACCACCCCAAATACCATAGCAACACCTTAGCAACCGCCTAGCAACACCTTAGCAACCGCCTAGCAACACCTTAGCAACCACCTAGCAACCACCTAGCAACACCTTAGCAACCACCCCGGATACCATAGCAACACCTTAGCAACCGCCTAGCAACCACCTAGCAACCACCTAGCAACACCTTAGCAACCACCCCGGATACCATAGCAACACCTTAGCAACCACCTAGCAACATCTTAGCAACCACCTAGCAACACCATAGCAGATACCAGCCAGCACTGCAATCACACTCGCAGTTTCTGTAGGAACTGCAATCTAGTTATTATTATTATTATTCCACCTGTTTTTTGTCCGGTTAACTAGTGCCGCAGTTTTCGAAATATCGACTTCGTTCAAAAGAGAAAACGTGCGTCTATATCGGGAATGGTGGGCTTGTATACAGCTTTCCGATCGGACTTACGTTTTTCGTAAAAACTTCGTAAGTACGCGTTTTTTTGCCCATAGAAAATGAATGGGCAGAACTTTGCACGTCCGTGGACGTCGCAATTTTTGAAATACTAAGATGAAACCAATTGAGGACCTGTAGAACTTATTGAGCTCTTTCCGAAAATATGCGTTACGAAAAGTTACGACGTACGGATTTCGTACGAATGTCGTACGAAGTGGCCCCATTGGAATGAATGGGGCCAATCGGAGGACGGCAGCTAGATCGAAGGACAGGTAGCTAGAACTCCAGTACTGTGAGTGTATGGAGCAGCTATGGGATAAAACAGCATTAGGTCAAAAGTTTGGACACCCCGGCCCCACAGTACTGTGTGTAATGGAGCCACGGGTCAAAAGTTTGGACACCCCGGCCCCCCAGTACTGTGTGTAATGGAGCCACGGGTCAAAAGTTTGAACACCCCCGAACGGCCAGAGCAACCTAGCGTGCATAGCTGATTGATGTATTTGCACGTTGCGTAGCAACGTGCAAACACCATTTAATCAAATTTATGCATATACATCACCTAGCAACCACCTAGAAACACCATAGCAACCACCCTGGATACCATAGCAACACCTTAGCAACCGCCTAGCAACACCATAGCAACCACCTAGCAACCATCTAGCAACACCTTAGCAACCACCCCAGATACCATAGCAACACCTTAGCAACCGCCTAGCAACACCCTAGCAACCACCTAGCAACCATCTAGCAACACCTTAGCAACCACCCCGGATACCATAGCAACACCTTAGCAACCGCCTAGCAACACCCTAGCAACCACCTAGCAACCACCTAGCAACACCTTAGCAACCACCCTGGATACCATAGCAACACCTTAGCAACCGCCTAGCAACACCCTAGCAACCACCTAGCAACACCTTAGCAACCACCCCGGATACCATAGCAACACCTTAGCAACCGCCTAGCAACACCCTAGCAACCACCTAGCAACCACCTAGCAACACCTTAGCAACCACCCCGGATACCATAGCAACACCTTAGCAACCGCCTAGCAACACCCTAGCAACCACCTAGCAACCACCTAGCAACACCTTAGCAACCACCCCGGATACCATAGCAACACCTTAGCAACCGCCTAGCAACACCCTAGCAACCACATAGCAACCACCTAGCAACACCTTAGCAACCACCCCGGATACCATAGCAACACCTTAGCAACCGCCTAGCAACACCCTAGCAACCACCTAGCAACACCTTAGCAACCACCCTGGATACCATAGCAACACCTTAGCAACCGCCTAGCAACACCCTAGCAACCACCTAGCAACCACCTAGCAACACCTTAGCAACCACCCCGGATACCATAGCAACACCTTAGCAACCGCCTAGCAACACCCTAGCAACCACCTAGCAACCACCTAGCAACACCTTAGCAACCACCCCGGATACCATAGCAACACCTTAGCAACCGCCTAGCAACACCCTAGCAACCACCTAGCAACACCTTAGCAACCACCCCGGATACCATAGCAACACCTTAGCAACCGCCTAGCAACAACTTAGCAACCACCTAGCAACCACCTAGCAACACCTTAGCAACCACCCCGGATACCATAGCAACACCTTAGCAACCGCCTAGCAACACCTTAGCAACCACCTAGCAACCAGCTAGCAACACCTTAGCAACCACCCCGGATACCATAGCAACACCTTAGCAACCGCCTAGCAACATCTTAGCAACCACCTAGCAACACCTTAGCAACCACCCCAGATACCATAGCAACACCTTAGCAACCGCCTAGCAACACCTTAGCAACCACCTAGCAACCACTTAGCAACACCTTAGCAACCACCCCGGATACCATAGCCACACCTTAGCAACCACTTAGCAACACCTTAGCAACACCACAGCAGATACCAGCCAGCACTGCAATCACACTCGCAGTTTCTGTAGGAACTGCAATCTAGTTATTATTATTATTCCACCTGTTTTTTGTCCGGTTAACTAGTGCCGCAGTTTTCGAAATATCGACTTCGTTCAAAAGAGAAAACGTGCGTCCATATCGGGAATGGTGGGCTTGTATACAGCTTTCCGATCGGACTTACGTTTTTCGTAAAAACTTCGTAAGTACGCGTTTTTTTGACCATTGAAAATGAATGGGCAGAACTTTGCACGCCCGTGGACGTCGCAATTTTTGAAATACTAAGATGAAACCAATTGAGGACCTGTAGAACTTATTGAGCTCTTTCCGAAAATGTGCGTTACGAAAAGTTACGTCGTACGGATTTCGTACGAATGTCGTACGAAGTGGCCCCATTGGAATGAATGGGGCCAATCGGAGGACGGCAGCTAGATCGAAGGACAGGTAGCTAGAACTCCAGTACTGTGAGTGTATGGAGCAGCTATGAGATAAATCAGCGTTAGGTCAAAAGTTTGGACACCCCGCCCCCCCCCCCCCAGTACTGTGTGTAATGGAGCCATGGGTCAAAAGTTTGGACACCCCGGCCCCCCAGTACTGTGTGTAATGGAGCCACGGGTCAAAAGTTTGGACACCCCCGAACGGCCAGAGCAACCTAGCGTGCATAGCTGATTGATGTATTTGCACGTTGCGTAGCAACGTGCAAACACCATTTAATCTAATTTATGCATATAAATCACCTAGCAACCACCTAGAAACACCATAGCAACCACCCCGGATACCCTAGCAACACCTTAGCAACCGCCTAGCAACACCCTAGCAACCACCTAGCAACCACCTAGCAACACCTTAGCAACCATCCCGGATACCATAGCAACACCTTAGCAACCGCCTAGCTACACCCTAGCAACCACCTAGCAACCACCTAGCAACACCTTAGCAACCACCCCGGATACCATAGCAACACCTTAGCAACCGCCTAGCAACACCTTAGCAACCACCTAGCAAACACCTAGCAACACCTTAGCAACCACCCCGGATACCATAGCAACACCTTAGCAACCGCCTAGCAACACCTTAGCAACCACCTAGCAACCACCTAGCAACACCTTAGCAACCACCCCGGATACCATAGCAACACCTTAGCAACCGCCTAGCAACACCTTAGCAACCACCTAGCAACCACCTAGCAACACCTTAGCAACCACCCCGGATACCATAGCAACACCTTAGCAACCGCCTAGCAACACCCTAGCAACCACCTAGCAACCACCTAGCAACACCTTAGCAACCACCCCGGATACCATAGCAACACCTTAGCAACCGCCTAGCAACACCCTAGCAACCACCTAGCAACCACCTAGCAACACCTTAGCAACCACCCCGGATACCATAGCAACACCTTAGCAACCGCCTAGCAACACCCTAGCAAACACCTAGCAACCACCTAGCAACACCTTAGCAACCACCCAAGATACCATAGCAACACCTTAGCAACCGCCTAGCAACACCCTAGCAACCACCTAGCAACCACCTAGCAACACCTTAGCAACCACCCCGGATACCATAGCAACACCTTAGCAACCGCCTAGCAACACCCTAGCAACCACCTAGCAACCACCTAGCAACACCTTAGCAACCACCCTGGATACCATAGCAACACCTTAGCAACCGCCTAGCAACACCCTAGCAACCACCTAGCAACCACCTAGCAACACCTTAGCAACCACCCCGGATACCATAGCAACACCTTAGCAACCGCCTAGCAACACCCTAGCAACCACCTAGCAACCAACTAGCAACACCTTAGCAACCACCCAAGATACCATAGCAACACCTTAGCAACCGCCTAGCAACACCCTAGCAACCACCTAGCAACCAACTAGCAACACCTTAGCAACCACCCCGGATACCATAGCAACACCTTAGCAACCGCCTAGCAACACCTTAGCAACCACCTAGCAACCACCTAGCAACCACCTAGCAACACCTTAGCAACCACCCCAAATACCATAGCAACACCTTAGCAACCGCCTAGCAACACCTTAGCAACCGCCTAGCAACACCTTAGCAACCACCTAGTAACCACCTAGCAACACCTTAGCAAGCACCCCAGATACCATAGCAACACCTTAGCAACCGCCTATCAACACCTTAGCAACCGCCTAGCAACACCTTAGCAACCACCTAGTAACCACCTAGCAACACCTTAGCAACCACCCCGGATACCATAGCAACACCTTAGCAACACCTTAGCAGATACCAGCCAGCACTGCAATCACACTCGCAGTTTCTGCAGGAACTGCAATCTAGTTCTTATTATTATTATTATTATTCCACCTGTTTTTTGTCCGGTTAACTAGTGCCGCAGTTTTCGAAATATCGACTTCGTTCCAAAGAGAAAACGTGCGTCCATATCGGGAATGGTGGGCTTGTATACAGCTTTCCGATCGGACTTACGTTTTTCGTAAAAACTTCGTAAGTACGCGTTTTTTTGCCCATTGAAAATGAATGGGCAGAACTTTGCACGCCCGTGGACGTCGCAATTTTTGAAATACGAAGATGAAACCAATTGAGGACCTGTAGAACTTATTGAGCTCTTTCCGAAAATATGCGTTACGAAAAGTTACGTCGTACGGATTTCGTACGATTGTCGTACGAAGTGGCCCCATTGGAATGAATGGGGCCAATCGGAGGACGGCAGCTAGATCGAAGGACAGGTAGCTAGAACTCCAGTACTGTGTGTAATGGAGCAGCTATGGGATAAAACAGAATTAGGTCAAAAGTTTGGACACCCCGGCCCCCCAGTACTGTGTGTAATGGAGCCACGGGTCAAAAGTTTGGACACCCCGGCCCCCCCAGTACTGTGTGTAATGGAGCCACGGGTCAAAAGTTTGGACACCCCCGAACGGCCAGAGCAACCTAGCGTGCATAGCTGATTGATGTATTTGCACGTTGCGTAGCAACGTGCAAACACCATTTAATCAAATTTATGCATATACATCACCTAGCAACCACCTAGAAACACCATAGCAACCACCCTGGATACCATAGCAACACCTTAGCAACCGCCTAGCAACACCCTAGCAACCACCTAGCAACCACCTAGCAACACCTTAGCAACCACCCTGGATACCATAGCAACACCTTAGCAACCGCCTAGCAACACCATAGCAAGCACCTAGCAACCATCTAGCAACACCTTAGCAACCACCCCAGATACCATAGCAACACCTTAGCAACCGGCTAGCAACACCTTAGCAACCACCTAGCAACCACCTAGCAACACCTTAGCAACCACCCCGGATACCATAGCAACACCTTAGCAACCGCCTAGCAACACCCTAGCAACCACCTAGCAACCACCTAGCAACACCTTAGCAACCACCCCGGATACCATAGCAACACCTTAGCAACCGCCTAGCAACACCCTAGCAACCACCTAGCAACCACCTAGCAACACCTTAGCAACCACCCCGGATACCATAGCAACACCTTAGCAACCGCCTAGCAACACCCTAGCAACCACCTAGCAACACCTTAGCAACCACCCCGGATACCATAGCAACACCTTAGCAACCGCCTAGCAACACCCTAGCAACCACCTAGCAACACCTTAGCAACCACCCCGGATACCATAGCAACACCTTAGCAACCGCCTAGCAACACCCTAGCAACCACCTAGCAACCACCTAGCAACACCTTAGCAACCACCCCGGATACCATAGCAACACCTTAGCAACCGCCTAGCAACACCCTAGCAACCACCTAGCAACACCTTAGCAACCACCCCGGATACCATAGCAACACCTTAGCAACCGCCTAGCAACACCCTAGCAACCACCTAGCAACACCTTAGCAACCACCCCGGATACCATAGCAACACCTTAGCAACCGCCTAGCAACACCCTAGCAACCACCTAGCAACCACCTAGCAACACCTTAGCAACCACCCCGGATACCATAGCAACACCTTAGCAACCGCCTAGCAACACCCTAGCAACCACCTAGCAACACCTTAGCAACCACCCCGGATACCATAGCAACACCTTAGCAACCGCCTAGCAACACCCTAGCAACCACCTAGCAACACCTTAGCAACCACCCCGGATACCATAGCAACACCTTAGCAACCGCCTAGCAACACCCTAGCAACCACCTAGCAACACCTTAGCAACCACCCCGGATACCATAGCAACACCTTAGCAACCGCCTAGCAACACCTTAGCAACCACTTAGCAACACCTTAGCAACCACCCCGGATACCATAGCAACACCTTAGCAACACCATAGCAGATACCAGCCAGCACTGCAATCACACTCGCAGTTTCTGTAGGAACTGCAATCTAGTTATTAGTGTGATTGCAGTAATGCAATCACAGTATTGTTCTTCTTAAGTCTTATTCTTCTTCTTCTTATTATTATTATTAGTGTGATTGCAGTAATGCAATCACAGTATTGTTCTTCTTAAGTCTTATTCTTCTTCTTCTTCTTCTTATTATTATTATTCCACCTGTTTTTTGTCCGGTTAACTAGTGCCGCAGTTTTCGAAATATCGACTTCGTTCAAAAGAGAAAACGTTCGTCCATATCGGGAATGGTGGGCTTGTATACAGCTTTCCGATCGGACTTACGTTTTTCGTAAAAACTTCGTAAGTACGCGTTTTTTTGCCCATTGAAAATGAATGGGCAGAACTTTGCACGCCCGTGGACGTCGCAATTTTTGAAATAAGAAGATGAAACCAATTGAGGACCTGTAGAACTTATTGAGCTCTTTCCGAAAATATGCGTTACGAAAAGTTACGACGTACGGATTTCGTACGAATGTCGTACGAAGTGGCCCCATTGGAATGAATGGGGCCAATCGGAGGACGGCAGCTAGATCGAAGGACAGGTAGCTAGAACTCCAGTACTGTGAGTGTATGGAGCAGCTATGGGATAAATCAGCGTTAGGTCAAAAGTTTGGACACCCCGGCCCCCCCCAGTACTGTGTGTAATGGAGCCATGGGTCAAAAGTTTGGACACCCCGGCCCCCCAGTACTGTGTGTAATGGAGCCACGGGTCAAAAGTTTGGACACCCCCGAACGGCCAGAGCAACCTAGCGTGCATAGCTGATTGATGTATTTGCACGTTGCGTAGCAACGTGCAAACACCATTTAATCTAATTTATGCATATAAATCACCTAGCAACCACCTAGAAACACCATAGCAACCACCACAGATACCATAGCAACACCTTAGCAACCGCCTAGCAACACCTTAGCAACCACCTAGCAAACACCTAGCAACACCTTAGCAACCTCCCCGGATACCATAGCAACACCTTAGCAACCACCTAGCAACACTCTAGCAACCACCTAGCAACCACCTAGCAACACCTTAGCAACCACCCCGGATACCATAGCAACACCTTAGCAACCGCCTAGCAACACCTTAGCAACCACCTAGCAACCACCTAGCAACACCTTAGCAACCACCCCGGATACCATAGCAACACCATAGCAACCGCCTAGCAACACCCTAGGAACAACCTAGCAACCACCTAGCAACACCTTAGCAACCACCCCAGATACCATAGCAACACCTTAGCAACCACCTAGCAACACCCTAGCAACCACCTAGCAACCACCTAGCAACACCTTAGCAACCACCCCGGATACCATAGCAACACCTTAGCAACCGCCTAGCAACACTCTAGCAACCACCTAGCAACACCTTAGCAACAACCCCGGATACCATAGCAACACCTTAGCAACCGCCTAGCAACACCTTAGCAACCACCTAGCAACCACTTAGCAACACCTTAGCAACCACCCCGGATACCATAGCAACACCTTAGCAACCGCCTAGCAACACCCTAGCAACCACCTAACAACCACCGAGCAACACCTTAGCAACCACCCCGGATACCATAGCAACACCTTAGCAACCGCCTAGCAACACCCTAGCAACCACCTAGCAACACCTTAGCAACCACCCTGGATACCATAGCAACACCTTAGCAACCGCCTAGCAACACCTTAGCAACCACCTAGCAACCACTTAGCAACACCTTAGCAACCACCCCGGATACCATAGCAACACCTTAGCAACCGCCTAGCAACACCCTAGCAACCACCTAGCAACACCTTAGCAACCACCCCGGATACCATAGCAACACCTTAGCAACCGCCTAGCAACACCTTAGCAACCACCTAGCAACCACCTAGCAACACCTTAGCAACCACCCCGGATACCATAGCAACACCTTAGCAACCACCTAGCAACCACCTAGCAACACCTTAGCAACCACCCCGGATACCATAGCAACACCTTAGCAACCGCCTAGCAACCACCTAGCAACACCTTAGCAACCACCCCGGATACCATAGCAACACCTTAGCAACCGCCTAGCAACCACCTAGCAACCACCTAGCAACCGCCTAGCAACCACCTAGCAACCACCTAGCAACACGTTAGCAACCACCCCGGATACCATAGCAACACCTTAGCAACCGCCTAGCAACACCTTAGCAACCACCTAGCAACCACTTAGCAACACCTTAGCAACCACCCCGGATACCATAGCAACACCTTAGCAACCGCCGAGCAACACCCTAGCAACCACCTAGCAACCACCTAGCAACACCTTAGCAACCACCCCGGATACCATAGCAACACCTTAGCAACCGCCTAGCAACACCCTAGCAACCACCTAGCAACACCTTAGCAACCACCCTGGATACCATAGCAACACCTTAGCAACCGCCTAGCAACACCTTAGCAACCACTTAGCAACACCTTAGCAACCACCCCGGATACCATAGCAACACCTTAGCAACCACCTAGCAACCACCTAGCAACCACCTAGCAACACCTTAGCAACCACCCCGGATACCATAGCAACACCTTAGCAACCGCCTAGCAACCACCTAGCAACCACCTAGCAACACCTTAGCAACCACCCCGGATACCATAGCAACACCTTAGCAACCGCCTAGCAATACCTTAGCAACCACCTAGCAACCACCTAGCAACATCTTAGCAACCACCCCGGATACCATAGCAACACCTTAGCAACCACCTAGCAACACCTTAGCAACCACCTAGCAACACCTTAGCAGATACCAGCCAGCACTGCAATCACACTCGCAGTTTCTGCAGGAACTGCAATCTAGTTATTATTATTATTCCACCTGTTTTTTGTCCGGTTAACTAGTGCCGCAGTTTTCGAAATATCGACTTCGTTCAAAAGAGAAAACGTGCGTCCTTATCGGGAATGGTGGGCTTGTATACAGCTTTCCGATCGGACTTACGTTTTTCGTAAAAACTTCGTAAGTACGCGTTTTTTTGCCCATTGAAAATGAATGGGCAGAACTTTGCACGCCCGTGGACGTCGCAATTTTTGAAATACTAAGATGAAACCAATTGAGGACCTGTAGAACTTATTGAGCTCTTTCCGAAAATATGCGTTACGAAAAGTTACGACGTACGGATTTCGTACGAATGTCGTACGAAGTGGCCCCATTGGAATGAATGGGGCCAATCGGAGGACGGCAGCTAGATCGAAGGACAGGTAGCTAGAACTCCAGTACTGTGTGTAATGGAGCAGCTATGGGATAAATCAGCGTTAGGTCAAAAGTTTGGACACCCCGGCCCCCCAGTACTGTGTGTAATGGAGCCATGGGTCAAAAGTTTGGACACCCCGGCCCCCCAGTACTGTGTGTACTGGAGCCACGGGTCAAAAGTTTGGACACCCCCGAACGGCCAGAGCAACCTAGCGTGCATAGCTGATTGATGTATTTGCACGTTGCGTAGCAACGTGCAAACACCATTTAATCTAATTTATGCATATAAATCACCTAGCAACCACCTAGAAACACCATAGCAACCACCACAGATACCATAGCAACACCTTAGCAACCGCCTAACAACACCTTAGCAACCACCTAGCAACCACCTAGCAACACCTTAGCAACCTCCCCGGATACCATAGCAACACCTTAGCAACCGCCTAGCAACACCTTAGCAACCGCATAGCAACCACTTAGCAACACCTTAGCAACCACCCCGGATACCATAGCAACACCTTAACAACCGCCTAGCAACCACCTAGCAACACCTTAGCAACCACCCCGGATACCATAGCAACACCTTAGCAACCGCCTAGCAACACCTTAGCAACCACCTAGCAACACCTTAGCAACCACCCCGGATACCATAGCAACACCTTAGCAACCGCCTAGCAACACCCTAGCAACCACCTAGCAACCACCTAGCAACACCTTAGCAACCACCCCGGATACCATAGCAACACCTTAGCAACCGCCTAGCAACACCTTAGCAACCACCTAGCAACCACCTAGCAACACCTTAGCAACCACCCTGGATACCATAGCAACACCTTAGCAACCGCCTAGCAACACCCTAGCAACCACCTAGCAACCACCTAGCAACACCTTAGCAACCACCCCGGATACCATAGCAACACCTTAGCAACCGCCTAGCAACACCCTAGCAACCACCTAGCAACCACCTAGCAACACCTTAGCAACCACCCCGGATACCATAGCAACACCTTAGCAACCGCCTAGCAACACTCTAGCAACCACCTAGCAACACCTTAGCAACCACCCCGGATACCATAGCAACACCTTAGCAACCGCCTAGCAACACCTTAGCAACCACCTAGCAACCACTTAGCAACACCTTAGCAACCACCCCGGATACCATAGCAACACCTTAGCAACCGCCTAGCAACACCCTAGCAACCACCTAGCAACACCTTAGCAACCACCCCGGATACCATAGCAACACCTTAGCAACCGCCTAGCAACACCCTAGCAACCACCTAGCAACCACCTAGCAACACCTTAGCAACCACCCCGGATACCATAGCAACACCTTAGCAACCGCCTAGCAACACCCTAGCAACCACCTAGCAACCACCTAGCAACACCTTAGCAACCACCCAAGATACCATAGCAACACCTTAGCAACCGCCTAGCAACACCCTAGCAACCACCTAGCAACACCTTAGCAACCACCCCGGATACCATAGCAACACCTTAGCAACCGCCTAGCAACACCTTAGCAACCACCTAGCAACCACCTAGCAACACCTTAGCAACCACCCCAAATACCATAGCAACACCTTAGCAACCGCCTAGCAACACCTTAGCAACCGCCTAGCAACACCTTAGCAACCACCTAGTAACCACCTAGCAACACCTTAGCAACCACCCCAGATACCATAGCAACACCTTAGCAACACCTTAGCAGATACCAGCCAGCACTGCAATCACACTCGCAGTTTCTGCAGGAACTGCAATCTAGTTAGTGTGATTGCAGTAATGCAATCACAGTATTGTTCTTCTTAAGTCTTATTCTTCTTCTTCTTCTTATTATTATTATTATTATTATTATTATTATTCCACCTGTTTTTTGTCCGGTTAACTAGTGCCGCAGTTTTCGAAATATCGACTTCGTTCAAAAGAGAAAACGTGCGTCCATATCGGGAATGGTGGGCTTGTATACAGCTTTCCGATCGGACTTACGTTTTTCGTAAAAACTTCGTAAGTACGCGTTTTTTTGCCCATTGAAAATGAATGGGCAGAACTTTGCACGCCCGTGGACGTCGCAATTTTTGAAATACGAAGATGAAACCAATTGAGGACCTGTAGAACTTATTGAGCTCTTTCCGAAAATATGCGTTACGAAAAGTTACGACGTACGGATTTCGTACGAATGTCGTACGAAGTGGCCCCATTGGAATGAATGGGGCCAATCGGAGGACGGCAGCTAGATCGAAGGACAGGTAGCTAGAACTCCAGTACTGTGTGTAATGGAGCAGCTATGGGATAAAACAGCATTAGGTCAAAAGTTTGGACACCCCGGCCCCCCAGTACTGTGTGTAATGGAGCCACGGGTCAAAAGTTTGGACACCCCGGCCCCCCAGTACTGTGTGTAATGGAGCCACGGGTCAAAAGTTTGGACACCCCCGAACGGCCAGAGCAACCTAGCGTGCATAGCTGATTGATGTATTTGCACGTTGCGTAGCAACGTGCAAACACCATTTAATCAAATTTATGCATATACATCACCTAGCAACCACCTAGCAACACCATAGCAACCACCCCGGATACCATAGCAACACCTTAGCAACCACCTAGCAACTGCTTAGTAGTGACCTACCAACCACTTAGCAGCACTATAGCAACCACCCTGGATACCATAGCAACACCTTAGCAACCGCCTAGCAACACCATAGCAACCACCTAGCAACCATCTAGCAACACCTTAGCAACCACCCCAGATACCATAGCAACACCTTAGCAACCGCGTAGCAACACCCTAGCAACCACCTAGCAACCACCTAGCAACACCTTAGCAACCACCCCGGATACCATGGCAACACCTTAGCAACCGCTTTGCAACACCCTAGCAACCACCTAGCAACCACCTAGCAACACCTTAGCAACCACCCTGGATACCATAGCAACACCTTAGCAACCGCCTAGCAACAACCTAGCAACCATCTGGCAACCACCTAGCAACACCTTAGCAACCACCCCGGATACCATAGCAACACCTTAGCAACCGCCTAGCAACACCCTAGCAACCACCTAGCAACACCTTAGCAACCACCCAGGATACCATAGCAACACCTTAGCAACCACCTAGCAACACCTTAGCAACCACCCCGGATACCATAGCAACACCTTAGCAACCGCCTAGCAACACCCTAGCAACCACCTAGCAACACCTTAGCAACCACCCCGGATACCATAGCAACACCTTAGCAACCGCCTAGCAACACCTTAGCAACCACCTAGCAACCACCTAGCAACACCTTAGCAACCACCCCGGATACCATAGCAACACCTTAGCAACCGCCTAGCAACACCCTAGCAACCACCTAGCAACACCTTAGCAACCACCCCGGATACCATAGCAACACCTTAGCAACCGCCTAGCAACACCCTAGCAACCACCTAGCAACACCTTAGCAACCACCCCGGATACCATAGCAACACCTTAGCAACCGCCTAGCAACACCTTAGCAACCGCCTAGCAACACCCTAGCAACCACCTAGCAACCACCTAGCAACACCTTAGCAACCACCCCGGATACCATAGCAACACCTTAGCAACCGCCTAGCAACACCCTAGCAACCACCTAGCAACACCTTAGCAACCACCCCAGATACCATAGCAACACCTTAGCAACCGCCTAGCAACACCCTAGCAACCACCTAGCAACACCTTAGCAACCACCCCGGATACCATAGCAACACCTTAGCAACCGCCTAGCAACACCCTAGCAACCACCTAGCAACACCTTAGCAACCACCCCGGATACCATAGCAACACCTTAGCAACCGCCTAGCAACACCCTAGCAACCACCTAGCAACCACCTAGCAACACCTTAGCAACCACCCCGGATACCGTAGCAACACCTTAGCAACCGCCTAGCAACACCATAGCAACCACCTAGCAACCACCTAGCAACACCTTAGCAACCACCCAAGATACCATAGCAACACCTTAGCAACCGCCTAGCAACACCCTAGCAACCACCTAGCAACCACCTAGCAACACCTTAGCAACCACCCCGGATACCATAGCAACACCTTAGCAACCGCCTAGCAACACCTTAGCAACCACCTAGCAACCACCTAGCAACCACCCCGGATACCATAGCAACACCTTAGCAACCGCCTAGCAATACCTTAGCAACCACCTAGCAACCACCTAGCAACATCTTAGCAACCACCCCGGATACCATAGCAACACCTTAGCAACCACCTAGCAACACCTTAGCAACCACCTAGCAACACCTTAGCAGATACCAGCCAGCACTGCAATCACACTCGCAGTTTCTGCAGGAACTGCAATCTAGTTATTATTATTATTCCACCTGTTTTTTGTCCGGTTAACTAGTGCCGCAGTTTTCGAAATATCGACTTCGTTCAAAAGAGAAAACGTGCGTCCATATCGGGAATGGTGGGCTTGTATACAGCTTTCCGATCGGACTTACGTTTTTCGTAAAAACTTCGTAAGTACGCGTTTTTTTGCCCATTGAAAATGAATGGGCAGAACTTTGCACGCCCGTGGACGTCGCAATTTTTGAAATACGAAGATGAAACCAATTGAGGACCTGTAGAACTTATTGAGCTCTTTCCGAAAATATGCGTTACGAAAAGTTACGACGTACGGATTTCGTACGATTGTCGTACGAAGTGGCCCCATTGGAATGAATGGGGCCAATCGGAGGACGGCAGCTAGATCGAAGGACAGGTAGCTAGAACTCCAGTACTGTGTGTAATGGAGCAGCTATGGGATAAAACAGCATTAGGTCAAAAGTTTGGACACCCCGGCCCCCCAGTACTGTGTGTAATGGAGCCACGGGTCAAAAGTTTGGACACCCCGGCCCCCCAGTACTGTGTGTAATGGAGCCACGGGTCAAAAGTTTGGACACCCCCGAACGGCCAGAGCAACCTAGCGTGCATAGCTGATTGATGTATTTGCACGTTGCGTAGCAACGTGCAAACACCATTTAATCTAATTTATGCATATAAATCACCTAGCAACCACCTAGAAACACCATAGCAACCACCACAGATACCATAGCAACACCTTAGCAACCGCCTAGCAACACCTTAGCAACCACCTAGCAACCACCTAGCAACACCTTAGCAACCTCCCCGGATACCATAGCAACACCTTAGCAACCGCCTAGCAACACCCTAGCAACAACCTAGCAACCACCTAGCAACACCTTAGCAACCACCCCGGATACCATAGCAACACCTTAGCAACCGCCTAGCAACACCCTAGCAACCACCTAGCAACCACCTAGCAACACCTTAGCAACCACCCCGGATACCATAGCAACACCTTAGCAACCGCCTAGAAACACCCTAGCAACCACCTAGCAACCACCTAGCAACACCTTAGCAACCACCCCGGATACCATAGCAACACCTTAGCAACTGCCTAGCAACACCCTAGCAACCACCTAGCAACCACCTAGCAAAACCTTAGCAACCACCCCGGATACCATAGCAACACCTTAGCAACCGCCTAGCAACACCCTAGCAACCACCTAGCAACCACCTAGCAACACCTTAGCAACCACCCTGGATACCATAGCAACACCTTAGCAACCGCCTAGCAACACCCTAGCAACCACCTAGCAACACCTTAGCAACCACCCCGGATACCATAGCAACACCTTAGCAACCGCCTAGCAACACCCTAGCAACCACCTAGCAACCACCTAGCAACACCTTAGCAACCACCCCGGATACCATAGCAACACCTTAGCAACCGCCTAGAAACACCCTAGCAACCACCTAGCAACCACCTAGCAACACCTTAGCAACCACCCCGGATACCATAGCAACACCTTAGCAACCGCCTAGAAACACCCTAGCAACCACCTAGCAACCACCTAGCAACACCTTAGCAACCACCCTGGATACCATAGCAACACCTTAGCAACCGCCTAGCAACACCCTAGCAACCACCTAGCAACCACCTAGCAACACCTTAGCAACCACCCTGGATACCATAGCAACACCTTAGCAACCGCCTAGCAACACCCTAGCAACCACCTAGCAACACCTTAGCAACCACCCCGGATACCATAGCAACACCTTAGCAACCGCCTAGCAACACCCTAGCAACCACCTAGCAACCACCTAGCAACACCTTAGCAACCACCCCGGATACCATAGCAACACCTTAGCAACTGCCTAGCAACACCTTAGCCACCACCTAGCAACCACCTAGCAACACCTTAGCAACCACCCCAGATACCATAGCAACACCTTAGCAACCGCCTAGCAACACCCTAGCAACCACCTAGCAACACATTAGCAACCACCCCGGATACCATAGCAACACCTTAGCAACCGCCTAGCAACCACCTAGCAACACCTTAGCAACCACCCCGGATACCATTGTAACACCTTAGCAACCACCTAGCAACACCTTAGCAACCACCTAGCAACCACTTAGCAACACCTTAGCAACCACCCTGGATACGATAGCAACACCTTAGCAACCATTTAGCAACACCTTAGCAACACCATAGCAGATACCAGCCAGCACTGCAATCACACTCGCAGTTTCTGTAGGAACTGCAATCTAGTTATTATTATTATTCCACCTGTTTTTTGTCCGGTTAACTAGTGCCGCAGTTTTCGAAATATCGACTTCGTTCAAAAGAGAAAACGTGCGTCCATATCGGGAATGGTGGGCTTGTATACAGCTTTCCGATCGGACTTACGTTTTTCGTAAAAACTTCGTAAGTACGCGTTTTTTTGCCCATTGAAAATGAATGGGCAGAACTTTGCACGCCCGTGGACGTCGCAATTTTTGAAATACTAAGATGAAACCAATTGAGGACCTGTAGAACTTATTGAGCTCTTTCCGAAAATATGCGTTACGAAAAGTTACGACGTACGGATTTCGTACGAATGTCGTACGAAGTGGCCCCATTGGAATGAATGGGGCCAATCGGAGGACGGCAGCTAGATCGAAGGACAGGTAGCTAGAACTCCAGTACTGTGTGTAATGGAGCAGCTATGGGATAAATCAGCGTTAGGTCAAAAGTTTGGACACCCCGGCCCCCCAGTACTGTGTGTAATGGAGCCACGGGTCAAAAGTTTGGACACCCCGGCCCCCCAGTACTGTGTGTAATGGAGCCACGGGTCAAAAGTTTGGACACCCCCGAACGGCCAGAGCAACCTAGCGTGCATAGCTGATTGATGTATTTGCACGTTGCGTAGCAACGTGCAAACACCATTTAATCAAATTTATGCATATACATCACCTAGCAACCACCTAGAAACACCATAGCAACCACCCCGGATACCATAGCAACACCTTAGCAACCGCCTAGCAACACCATAGCAACCACCTAGCAACCATCTAGCAACACCTTAGCAACCACCCCAGATACCATAGCAACACCTTAGCAACCCCCTAGCAACACCCTAGCAACCACCTAGCAACCACCTAGCAACACCTTAGCAACCACCCCGGATACCATAGCAACACCTTAGCAACCGCCTAGCAACACCCTAGCAACCACCTAGCAACCACCTAGCAACACCTTAGCAAACACCCCGGATACCACAGCAACACCTTAGCAACCGCCTAGCAACACCCTAGCAACCACCTAGCAACCACCTAGCAACACCTTAGCAACCACCCCGGATACCATAGCAACACCTTAGCAACCGCCTAGCAACACCCTAGCAACCACCTAGCAACACCTTAGCAACCACCCCGGATACCATAGCAACACCTTAGCAACCGCCTAGCAACACCCTAGCAACCACCTAGCAACCACCTAGCAACACCTTAGCAACCACCCCGGATACCATAGCAACACCTTAGCAACCGCCTAGCAACACCCTAGCAACCACCTAGCAACCACCTAGCAACACCTTAGCAACCACCCCGGATACCATAGCAACACCTTAGCAACCGCCTAGCAACACCCTAGCAACCACCTAGCAACACCTTAGCAACCACCCCGGATACCATAGCAACACCTTAGCAACCGCCTAGCAACACCCTAGCAACCACCTAGCAACCACCTAGCAACACCTTAGCAACCACCCCGGATACCATAGCAACACCTTAGCAACCGCCTAGCAACACCCTAGCAACCACCTAGCAACACCTTAGCAACCACCCCGGATACCATAGCAACACCTTAGCAACCGCCTAGCAACACCCTAGCAACCACCTAGCAACCACCTAGCAACACCTTAGCAACCACCCCGGATACCATAGCAACACCTTAGCAACCGCCTAGCAACACCCTAGCAACCACCTAGCAACCACCTAGCAACACCTTAGCAACCACCCCGGATACCATAGCAACACCTTAGCAACCGCCTAGCAACACCCTAGCAACCACCTAGCAACACCTTAGCAACCACCCCGGATACCATAGCAACACCTTAGCAACCGCCTAGCAACACCCTAGCAACCACCTAGCAACACCTTAGCAACCACCCCGGATACCATAGCAACACCTTAGCAACCGCCTAGCAACACCTTAGCAACCACCTAGCAACACCTTAGCAACCACCCCGGATACCATAGCAACACCTTAGCAACCGCCTAGCAACACCTTAGCAACCACCTAGCAACACCTTAGCAACCACCCCGGATACCATAGCAACACCTTAGCAACCGCCTAGCAACACCCTAGCAACCACCTAGCAACCACCTAGCAACACCTTAGCAACCACCCCGGATACCATAGCAACACCCTAGCAACCACCTAGCAACACCTTAGCAACCACCCCGGATACCATAGCAACACCTTAGCAACCGCCTAGCAACACCCTAGCAACCACCTAGCAACACCTTAGCAACCACCCCGGATACCATAGCAACACCTTACCAACCGCCTAGCAACACCCTAGCAACCACCTAGCAACACCTTAGCAACCACCCCGGATACCATAGCAACACCTTAGCAACCGCCTAGCAACACCCTAGCAACCACCTAGCAACACCTTAGCAACCACCCAAGATACCATAGCAACCACCTAGCAACACCCTAGCAACCACCTAGCAACACCTTAGCAACCACCTCGAATACCATTGCAACACCTTAGCAACCGCCTAGCAACACCTTAGCAACCACCTAGCAACCACCTAGCAACCACCTAGCAACACCTTAGCAACCACCCCAAATACCATAGCAACACCTTAGCAACCACCTAGCAACACCTTAGCAACCGCCTAGCAACACCTTAGCAACCACCTAGCAACCACCTAGCAACACCTTAGCAACCACCCCGGATACCATAGCAACACCTTAGCAACCGCCTAGCAACACCTTAGCAACCACGTAGCAACCACTTAGCAACACCTTAGCAACCACCCCGGATACCATAGCAACACCTTAGCAACCGCCTAGCAACACCCTAGCAACCACCTAGCAACACCTTAGCAACCACCCCGGATACCATAGCAACACCTTAGCAACCGCCTAGCAACACCCTAGCAACCACCTAGCAACACCTTAGCAACCACCCCGGATACCATAGCAACACCCTAGCAACCATCTAGCAACACCTTAGCAACCACCCCGGATACCATTGCAACACCTTAGCAACCACCTAGCAACACCTTAGCAACCACCTAGCAACCACTTAGCAACACCTTAGCAACCACCCTGGATACGATAGCAACACCTTAGCAACCACTTAGCAACACCTTAGCAACACCATAGCAGATACCAGCCAGCTCTGCAATCACACTCGCAGTTTCTGTAGGAACTGCAATCTAGTTATTATTATTATTCCACCTGTTTTTTGTCCGGTTAACTAGTGCCGCAGTTTTCGAAATATCGACTTCGTTCAAAAGAGAAAACGTGCGTCCATATCGGGAATGGTGGGCTTGTATACAGCTTTCCGATCGGACTTACGTTTTTCGTAAAAACTTCGTAAGTACGCGTTTTTTTGCCCATTGAAAATGAATGGGCAGAACTTTGCACGCCCGTGGACGTCGCAATTTTTGAAATACTAAGATGAAACCAATTGAGGACCTGTAGAACTTATTGAGCTCTTTCCGAAAATATGCGTTACGAAAAGTTACGACGTACGGATTTCGTACGAATGTCGTACGAAGTGGCCCCATTGGAATGAATGGGGCCAATCGGAGGACGGCAGCTAGATCGAAGGACAGGTAGCTAGAACTCCAGTACTGTGTGTAATGGAGCAGCTATGGGATAAATCAGCGTTAGGTCAAAAGTTTGGACACCCCGGCCCCCCAGTACTGTGTGTAATGGAGCCACGGGTCAAAAGTTTGGACACCCCGGCCCCCCAGTACTGTGTGTAATGGAGCCACGGGTCAAAAGTTTGGACACCCCCGAACGGCCAGAGCAACCTAGCGTGCATAGCTGATTGATGTATTTGCACGTTGTGTAGCAACGTGCAAACACCATTTAATCAAATTTATGCATATACATCACCTAGCAACCACCTAGAAACACCATAGCAACCACCCCGGATACCATAGCAACACCTTAGCAACCGCCTAGCAACACCATAGCAACCACCTAGCAACCATCTAGCAACACCTTAGCAACCACCCCAGATACCATAGCAACACCTTAGCAACCCCGTAGCAACACCCTAGCAACCACCTAGCAACCACCTAGCAACACCTTAGCAACCACCCCGGATACCATAGCAACACCTTAGCAACCGCCTAGCAACACCCTAGCAACCACCTAGCAACCACCTAGCAACACCTTAGCAAACACCCCGGATACCATAGCAACACCTTAGCAACCGCCTAGCAACACCCTAGCAACCACCTAGCAACCACCTAGCAACACCTTAGCAACCACCCCGGATACCATAGCAACACCTTAGCAACCGCCTAGCAACACCCTAGCAACCACCTAGCAACACCTTAGCAACCACCCCGGATACCATAGCAACACCTTAGCAACCGCCTAGCAACACCCTAGCAACCACCTAGCAACCACCTAGCAACACCTTAGCAACCACCCCGGATACCATAGCAACACCTTAGCAACCGCCTAGCAACACCCTAGCAACCACCTAGCAACCACCTAGCAACACCTTAGCAACCACCCCGGATACCATAGCAACACCTTAGCAACCGCCTAGCAACACCCTAGCAACCACCTAGCAACACCTTAGCAACCACCCCGGATACCATAGCAACACCTTAGCAACCGCCTAGCAACACCCTAGCAACCACCTAGCAACACCTTAGCAACCACCCCGGATACCATAGCAACACCTTAGCAACCGCCTAGCAACACCTTAGCAACCACCTAGCAACACCTTAGCAACCACCCCGGATACCATAGCAACACCTTAGCAACCGCCTAGCAACACCTTAGCAACCACCTAGCAACACCTTAGCAACCACCCCGGATACCATAGCAACACCTTAGCAACCGCCTAGCAACACCCTAGCAACCACCTAGCAACCACCTAGCAACACCTTAGCAACCACCCCGGATACCATAGCAACACCCTAGCAACCACCTAGCAACACCTTAGCAACCACCCCGGATACCATAGCAACACCTTAGCAACCGCCTAGCAACACCTTAGCAACCACCTAGCAACCAACTAGCAACACCTTAGCAACCACCCCGGATACCATAGCAACACCTTAGCAACCGCCTAGCAACACCTTAGCAACCACCTAGCAACCACCTAGCAACACCTTAGCAACCACCCTGGATACCATAGCAACACCTTAGCAACCGCCTAGCAACACCTTAGCAACCACCTAGCAACACCTTAGCAACCACCCCAGATACCATAGCAACACCTTAGCAACCGCCTAGCAACACCTTAGCAACCACCTAGCAACCACTTAGCAACACCTTAGCAACCACCCCGGATACCATAGCCACACCTTAGCAACCACTTAGCAACACCTTAGCAACACCATAGCAGATACCAGCCAGCACTGCAATCACACTCGCAGTTTCTGTAGGAACTGCAATCTAGTTATTATTATTAGTGTGATTGCAGTAATGCAATCACAGTATTGTTCTTCTTAAGTCTTATTCTTCTTCTTCTTATTAGTGTGATTGCAGTAATGCAATCACAGTATTGTTCTTCTTAAGTCTTATTCTTCTTCTTCTTCTTATTATTATTATTATTATTATTATTATTATTCCACCTGTTTTTTGTCCGGTTAACTAGTGCCGCAGTTTTCGAAATATCGACTTCGTTCAAAAGAGAAAACGTGCGTCCATATCGGGAATGGTGGGCTTGTATACAGCTTTCCGATCGGACTTACGTTTTTCGTAAAAACTTCGTAAGTACGCGTTTTTTTGCCCATTGAAAATGAATGGGCAGAACTTTGCACGCCCGTGGACGTCGCAATTTTTGAAATACGAAGATGAAACCAATTGAGGACCTGTAGAACTTATTGAGCTCTTTCCGAAAATATGCGTTACGAAAAGTTACGACGTACGGATTTCGTACGAATGTCGTACGAAGTGGCCCCATTGGAATGAATGGGGCCAATCGGAGGACGGCAGCTAGATCGAAGGACAGGTAGCTAGAACTCCAGTACTGTGTGTAATGGAGCAGCTATGGGATAAAACAGCATTAGGTCAAAAGTTTGGACACCCCGGCCCCCCAGTACTGTGTGTAATGGAGCCACGGGTCAAAAGTTTGGACACCCCGGCCCCCCAGTACTGTGTGTAATGGAGCCACGGGTCAAAAGTTTGGACACCCCCGAACGGCCAGAGCAACCTAGCGTGCATAGCTGATTGATGTATTTGCACGTTGCGTAGCAACGTGCAAACACCATTTAATCAAATTTATGCATATACATCACCTAGCAACCACCTAGCAACACCATAGCAACCACCCCGGATACCATAGCAACACCTTAGCAACCACCTAGCAACTGCTTAGTAGTGACCTACCAACCACTTAGCAGCACTATAGCAACCACCCTGGATACCATAGCAACACCTTAGCAACCGCCTAGCAACACCATAGCAACCACCTAGCAACCATCTAGCAACACCTTAGCAACCACCCCAGATACCATAGCAACACCTTAGCAACCGCGTAGCAACACCCTAGCAACCACCTAGCAACCACCTAGCAACACCTTAGCAACCACCCCGGATACCATGGCAACACCTTAGCAACCGCTTTGCAACACCCTAGCAACCACCTAGCAACCACCTAGCAACACCTTAGCAACCACCCTGGATACCATAGCAACACCTTAGCAACCGCCTAGCAACAACCTAGCAACCATCTGGCAACCACCTAGCAACACCTTAGCAACCACCCCGGATACCATAGCAACACCTTAGCAACCGCCTAGCAACACCCTAGCAACCACCTAGCAACACCTTAGCAACCACCCAGGATACCATAGCAACACCTTAGCAACCACCTAGCAACACCTTAGCAACCACCCCGGATACCATAGCAACACCTTAGCAACCGCCTAGCAACACCCTAGCAACCACCTAGCAACACCTTAGCAACCACCCCGGATACCATAGCAACACCTTAGCAACCGCCTAGCAACACCTTAGCAACCACCTAGCAACCACCTAGCAACACCTTAGCAACCACCCCGGATACCATAGCAACACCTTAGCAACCGCCTAGCAACACCCTAGCAACCACCTAGCAACACCTTAGCAACCACCCCGGATACCATAGCAACACCTTAGCAACCGCCTAGCAACACCCTAGCAACCACCTAGCAACACCTTAGCAACCACCCCGGATACCATAGCAACACCTTAGCAACCGCCTAGCAACACCTTAGCAACCGCCTAGCAACACCCTAGCAACCACCTAGCAACCACCTAGCAACACCTTAGCAACCACCCCGGATACCATAGCAACACCTTAGCAACCGCCTAGCAACACCCTAGCAACCACCTAGCAACACCTTAGCAACCACCCCAGATACCATAGCAACACCTTAGCAACCGCCTAGCAACACCCTAGCAACCACCTAGCAACACCTTAGCAACCACCCCGGATACCATAGCAACACCTTAGCAACCGCCTAGCAACACCCTAGCAACCACCTAGCAACACCTTAGCAACCACCCCGGATACCATAGCAACACCTTAGCAACCGCCTAGCAACACCCTAGCAACCACCTAGCAACCACCTAGCAACACCTTAGCAACCACCCCGGATACCGTAGCAACACCTTAGCAACCGCCTAGCAACACCATAGCAACCACCTAGCAACCACCTAGCAACACCTTAGCAACCACCCAAGATACCATAGCAACACCTTAGCAACCGCCTAGCAACACCCTAGCAACCACCTAGCAACCACCTAGCAACACCTTAGCAACCACCCCGGATACCATAGCAACACCTTAGCAACCGCCTAGCAACACCTTAGCAACCACCTAGCAACCACCTAGCAACCACCCCGGATACCATAGCAACACCTTAGCAACCGCCTAGCAATACCTTAGCAACCACCTAGCAACCACCTAGCAACATCTTAGCAACCACCCCGGATACCATAGCAACACCTTAGCAACCACCTAGCAACACCTTAGCAACCACCTAGCAACACCTTAGCAGATACCAGCCAGCACTGCAATCACACTCGCAGTTTCTGCAGGAACTGCAATCTAGTTATTTTTATTATTATTATTATTATTCCACCTGTTTTTTGTCCGGTTAACTAGTGCCGCAGTTTTCGAAATATCGACTTCGTTCAAAAGAGAAAACGTGCGTCCATATCGGGAATGGTGGGCTTGTATACAGCTTTCCGATCGGACTTACGTTTTTCGTAAAAACTTCGTAAGTACGCGTTTTTTTGCCCATTGAAAATGAATGGGCAGAACTTTGCACGCCCGTGGACGTCGCAATTTTTGAAATACGAAGATGAAACCAATTGAGGACCTGTAGAACTTATTGAGCTCTTTCCGAAAATATGCGTTACGAAAAGTTACGACGTACGGATTTCGTACGATTGTCGTACGAAGTGGCCCCATTGGAATGAATGGGGCCAATCGGAGGACGGCAGCTAGATCGAAGGACAGGTAGCTAGAACTCCAGTACTGTGTGTAATGGAGCAGCTATGGGATAAAACAGCATTAGGTCAAAAGTTTGGACACCCCGGCCCCCCAGTACTGTGTGTAATGGAGCCACGGGTCAAAAGTTTGGACACCCCGGCCCCCCAGTACTGTGTGTAATGGAGCCACGGGTCAAAAGTTTGGACACCCCCGAACGGCCAGAGCAACCTAGCGTGCATAGCTGATTGATGTATTTGCACGTTGCGTAGCAACGTGCAAACACCATTTAATCTAATTTATGCATATAAATCACCTAGCAACCACCTAGAAACACCATAGCAACCACCACAGATACCATAGCAACACCTTAGCAACCGCCTAGCAACACCTTAGCAACCACCTAGCAACCACCTAGCAACACCTTAGCAACCTCCCCGGATACCATAGCAACACCTTAGCAACCGCCTAGCAACACCCTAGCAACAACCTAGCAACCACCTAGCAACACCTTAGCAACCACCCCGGATACCATAGCAACACCTTAGCAACCGCCTAGCAACACCCTAGCAACCACCTAGCAACCACCTAGCAACACCTTAGCAACCACCCCGGATACCATAGCAACACCTTAGCAACCGCCTAGAAACACCCTAGCAACCACCTAGCAACCACCTAGCAACACCTTAGCAACCACCCCGGATACCATAGCAACACCTTAGCAACTGCCTAGCAACACCCTAGCAACCACCTAGCAACCACCTAGCAAAACCTTAGCAACCACCCCGGATACCATAGCAACACCTTAGCAACCGCCTAGCAACACCCTAGCAACCACCTAGCAACCACCTAGCAACACCTTAGCAACCACCCTGGATACCATAGCAACACCTTAGCAACCGCCTAGCAACACCCTAGCAACCACCTAGCAACACCTTAGCAACCACCCCGGATACCATAGCAACACCTTAGCAACCGCCTAGCAACACCCTAGCAACCACCTAGCAACCACCTAGCAACACCTTAGCAACCACCCCGGATACCATAGCAACACCTTAGCAACCGCCTAGAAACACCCTAGCAACCACCTAGCAACCACCTAGCAACACCTTAGCAACCACCCCGGATACCATAGCAACACCTTAGCAACCGCCTAGAAACACCCTAGCAACCACCTAGCAACCACCTAGCAACACCTTAGCAACCACCCTGGATACCATAGCAACACCTTAGCAACCGCCTAGCAACACCCTAGCAACCACCTAGCAACCACCTAGCAACACCTTAGCAACCACCCTGGATACCATAGCAACACCTTAGCAACCGCCTAGCAACACCCTAGCAACCACCTAGCAACACCTTAGCAACCACCCCGGATACCATAGCAACACCTTAGCAACCGCCTAGCAACACCCTAGCAACCACCTAGCAACCACCTAGCAACACCTTAGCAACCACCCCGGATACCATAGCAACACCTTAGCAACTGCCTAGCAACACCTTAGCCACCACCTAGCAACCACCTAGCAACACCTTAGCAACCACCCCAGATACCATAGCAACACCTTAGCAACCGCCTAGCAACACCCTAGCAACCACCTAGCAACACATTAGCAACCACCCCGGATACCATAGCAACACCTTAGCAACCGCCTAGCAACCACCTAGCAACACCTTAGCAACCACCCCGGATACCATTGTAACACCTTAGCAACCACCTAGCAACACCTTAGCAACCACCTAGCAACCACTTAGCAACACCTTAGCAACCACCCTGGATACGATAGCAACACCTTAGCAACCATTTAGCAACACCTTAGCAACACCATAGCAGATACCAGCCAGCACTGCAATCACACTCGCAGTTTCTGTAGGAACTGCAATCTAGTTATTATTATTATTCCACCTGTTTTTTGTCCGGTTAACTAGTGCCGCAGTTTTCGAAATATCGACTTCGTTCAAAAGAGAAAACGTGCGTCCATATCGGGAATGGTGGGCTTGTATACAGCTTTCCGATCGGACTTACGTTTTTCGTAAAAACTTCGTAAGTACGCGTTTTTTTGCCCATTGAAAATGAATGGGCAGAACTTTGCACGCCCGTGGACGTCGCAATTTTTGAAATACTAAGATGAAACCAATTGAGGACCTGTAGAACTTATTGAGCTCTTTCCGAAAATATGCGTTACGAAAAGTTACGACGTACGGATTTCGTACGAATGTCGTACGAAGTGGCCCCATTGGAATGAATGGGGCCAATCGGAGGACGGCAGCTAGATCGAAGGACAGGTAGCTAGAACTCCAGTACTGTGTGTAATGGAGCAGCTATGGGATAAATCAGCGTTAGGTCAAAAGTTTGGACACCCCGGCCCCCCAGTACTGTGTGTAATGGAGCCACGGGTCAAAAGTTTGGACACCCCGGCCCCCCAGTACTGTGTGTAATGGAGCCACGGGTCAAAAGTTTGGACACCCCCGAACGGCCAGAGCAACCTAGCGTGCATAGCTGATTGATGTATTTGCACGTTGCGTAGCAACGTGCAAACACCATTTAATCAAATTTATGCATATACATCACCTAGCAACCACCTAGAAACACCATAGCAACCACCCCGGATACCATAGCAACACCTTAGCAACCGCCTAGCAACACCATAGCAACCACCTAGCAACCATCTAGCAACACCTTAGCAACCACCCCAGATACCATAGCAACACCTTAGCAACCCCCTAGCAACACCCTAGCAACCACCTAGCAACCACCTAGCAACACCTTAGCAACCACCCCGGATACCATAGCAACACCTTAGCAACCGCCTAGCAACACCCTAGCAACCACCTAGCAACCACCTAGCAACACCTTAGCAAACACCCCGGATACCACAGCAACACCTTAGCAACCGCCTAGCAACACCCTAGCAACCACCTAGCAACCACCTAGCAACACCTTAGCAACCACCCCGGATACCATAGCAACACCTTAGCAACCGCCTAGCAACACCCTAGCAACCACCTAGCAACACCTTAGCAACCACCCCGGATACCATAGCAACACCTTAGCAACCGCCTAGCAACACCCTAGCAACCACCTAGCAACCACCTAGCAACACCTTAGCAACCACCCCGGATACCATAGCAACACCTTAGCAACCGCCTAGCAACACCCTAGCAACCACCTAGCAACCACCTAGCAACACCTTAGCAACCACCCCGGATACCATAGCAACACCTTAGCAACCGCCTAGCAACACCCTAGCAACCACCTAGCAACACCTTAGCAACCACCCCGGATACCATAGCAACACCTTAGCAACCGCCTAGCAACACCCTAGCAACCACCTAGCAACCACCTAGCAACACCTTAGCAACCACCCCGGATACCATAGCAACACCTTAGCAACCGCCTAGCAACACCCTAGCAACCACCTAGCAACACCTTAGCAACCACCCCGGATACCATAGCAACACCTTAGCAACCGCCTAGCAACACCCTAGCAACCACCTAGCAACCACCTAGCAACACCTTAGCAACCACCCCGGATACCATAGCAACACCTTAGCAACCGCCTAGCAACACCCTAGCAACCACCTAGCAACCACCTAGCAACACCTTAGCAACCACCCCGGATACCATAGCAACACCTTAGCAACCGCCTAGCAACACCCTAGCAACCACCTAGCAACACCTTAGCAACCACCCCGGATACCATAGCAACACCTTAGCAACCGCCTAGCAACACCCTAGCAACCACCTAGCAACACCTTAGCAACCACCCCGGATACCATAGCAACACCTTAGCAACCGCCTAGCAACACCTTAGCAACCACCTAGCAACACCTTAGCAACCACCCCGGATACCATAGCAACACCTTAGCAACCGCCTAGCAACACCTTAGCAACCACCTAGCAACACCTTAGCAACCACCCCGGATACCATAGCAACACCTTAGCAACCGCCTAGCAACACCCTAGCAACCACCTAGCAACCACCTAGCAACACCTTAGCAACCACCCCGGATACCATAGCAACACCCTAGCAACCACCTAGCAACACCTTAGCAACCACCCCGGATACCATAGCAACACCTTAGCAACCGCCTAGCAACACCCTAGCAACCACCTAGCAACACCTTAGCAACCACCCCGGATACCATAGCAACACCTTACCAACCGCCTAGCAACACCCTAGCAACCACCTAGCAACACCTTAGCAACCACCCCGGATACCATAGCAACACCTTAGCAACCGCCTAGCAACACCCTAGCAACCACCTAGCAACACCTTAGCAACCACCCAAGATACCATAGCAACCACCTAGCAACACCCTAGCAACCACCTAGCAACACCTTAGCAACCACCTCGAATACCATTGCAACACCTTAGCAACCGCCTAGCAACACCTTAGCAACCACCTAGCAACCACCTAGCAACCACCTAGCAACACCTTAGCAACCACCCCAAATACCATAGCAACACCTTAGCAACCACCTAGCAACACCTTAGCAACCGCCTAGCAACACCTTAGCAACCACCTAGCAACCACCTAGCAACACCTTAGCAACCACCCCGGATACCATAGCAACACCTTAGCAACCGCCTAGCAACCACCTAGCAACCACCTAGCAACACCTTACCAACCACCCCGGATACCATAGCAACACCTTAGCAACCACCTAGCAACACCTTAGCAACCACCTAGCAACACCATAGCAGATACCAGCCAGCACTGCAATCACACTCGCAGTTTCTGTAGGAACTGCAATCTAGTTATTATTAGTGTGATTGCAGTAATGCAATCACAGTATTGTTCTTCTTAAGTCTTATTAGTGTGATTGCAGTAATGCAATCACAGTATTGTTCTTCTTAAGTCTTATTCTTATTATTATTATTCCACCTGTTTTTTGTCCGGTTAACTAGTGCCGCAGTTTTCGAAATATCGACTTCGTCCAAAAGAGAAAACGTGCGTCCTTATCGGGAATGGTGGGCTTGTATACAGCTTTCCGATCGGACTTACGTTTTTCGTAAAAACTTCGTAAGTACGCGTTTTTTTGCCCATTGAAAATGAATGGGCAGAACTTTGCACGCCCGTGGACGTCGCAACTTTTGAAATACGAAGATGAAACCAATTGAGGACCTGTAGAACTTATTGAGCTCTTTCCGAAAATATGCGTTACGAAAAGTTACGACGTACGGATTTCGTACGATTGTCGTACGAAGTGGCCCCATTGGAATGAATGGGGCCAATCGGAGGACGGCAGCTAGATGGAAGGACAGGTAGCTAGAACTCCAGTACTGTGTGTAATGGAGCAGCTATGGGATAAAACAGCATTAGGTCAAAAGTTTGGACACCCCGGCCCCCCAGTACTGTGTGTAATGGAGCCACGGGTCAAAAGTTTGGACACCCCGGCCCCCCCAGTACTGTGTGTAATGGAGCCACGGGTCAAAAGTTTGGACACCCCCGAACGGCCAAAGCAACCTAGCGTGCATAGCTGATTGATGTATTTGCACGTTGCGTAGCAACGTGCAAACACCATTTAATCTAATTTATGCATATACATCACCTAGCAACCACCTAGCAACACCTTAGCAACCACCTAGCAACACCTTAGCAACCACCCCGGATACCATAGCAACACCTTAGCAACCGCCTAGCAACACCTTAGCAACCACCTAGCAAACACCAGGCAACACCTTAGCAACCACCCTGGATACCATAGCAACACCTTAGCAACCGCCTAGCAACACCTTAGCAACCACCTAGCAACCACCTAGCAACACCTTAGCAACCACCCCGGATACCATAGCAACACCTTAGCAACCGCCTAGCAACACCTTAGCAACCACCTAGCAACCACCTAGCAACACCTTAGCAACCACCCCGGATACCATAGCAACACCTTAGCAACCGCCTAGCAACACCTTAGCAACCACCTAGCAACCACCTAGCAACACCTTAGCAACCACCCCGGATACCATAGCAACACCTTAGCAACCGCCTAGCAACACCCTAGCAACCACCTAGCAACCACCTAGCAACACCTTAGCAACCACCCCGGATACCATAGCAACACCTTAGCAACCGCCTAGCAACACCCTAGCAACCACCTAGCAACCACCTAGCAACACCTTAGCAACCACCCTGGATACCATAGCAACACCTTAGCAACCGCCTAGCAACACCCTAGCAACCACCTAGCAACCACCTAGCAACACCTTAGCAACCACCCCGGATACCATAGCAACACCTTAGCAACCGCCTAGCAACACCTTAGCAACCACCTAGCAACCACCTAGCAACCACCTAGCAACACCTTAGCAACCACCCCGGATACCATAGCAACACCTTAGCAACCACCTAGCAACTGCTTAGTAGTGACCTACCAACCACTTAGCAACACCATAGCAACCACCCTGGATACCATAGCAACACCTTAGCAACCGCCTAGCAACACCATAGCAACCACCTAGCAACCATCTAGCAACACCTTAGCAACCAACCCAGATACCATAGCAACACCTTAGCAACTGCCTAGCAACACCCTAGCAACCACCTAGCAACACCTTAGCAACCACCCCGGATACCATAGCAACACCTTAGCAACCGCCTAGCAACACCTTAGCAACCACCTAGCAACACCTTAGCAACCACCCCGGATACCATAGCAACACCTTAGCAACCGCCTAGCAACACCCTAGCAACCACCTAGCAACACCTTAGCAACCACCCCGGATACCATAGCAACACCTTAGCAACCACCTAGCAACCACCCCGGATACCATAGCAACACCTTAGCAACCGCCTAGCAACCCCTTAGCAACTACCTAGCAACCACCTAGCAACACCTTAGCAACCACCCCGGATACCATAGCAACACCTTAGCAACCGCCTAGCAACACCCTAGCAACCACCTAGCAACCACCTAGCAACACCTTAGCAACCACCCCGGATACCATAGCAACACCTTAGCAACCGCCTAGCAACACCTTAGCAACACCTTAGCAACCACCTAGCAACCACCTAGCAACACCTTTGCAACCACCCCGGATACCATAGCAACACCTTAGCAACCGCCTAGCAACACCTTAGCCACCACCTAGCAACACCTTAGCAACCACCCCGGATACCATAGCCACACCTTAGCAACCACCTAGCAACTACCTAGCAACACCTTAGCAACCACCCCGGATACCATAGCAACACCCTAGCAGCCACCTAGCAACCACCTAGCAACACCTTAGCAACCACCCAAGATACCATAGCAACACCTTAGCAACCGCCTAGCAACACCCTAGCAACCACCTAGCAACACCTTAGCAACCACCCCGGATACCATAGCAACACCTTAGCAACCGCCTAGCAACACCCTAGCAACCACCTAGCAACCACCTAGCAACACCTTAGCAACCACCCCGGATACCATAGCAACACCTTAGCAACCGCCTAGCAACACCCTAGCAACCACCTAGCAACACCTTAGCAACCACCCCGGATACCATAGCAACACCTTAGCAACCGCCTAGCAACACCCTAGCAACCACCTAGCAACCACCTAGCAACACCTTAGCAACCACCCCGGATACCATAGCAACACCTTAGCAACCGCCTAGCAACACCCTAGCAACCACCTAGCAACACCTTAGCAACCACCCCGGATACCATAGCAACACCTTAGCAACCGGCTAGCAACACCTTAGCAACCACCTAGCAACCACCTAGCAACACCTTAGCAACCACCCCGGATACCATAGCAACACCTTAGCAACCGCCTAGCAACACCCTAGCAACCACCTAGCAACCACCTAGCAACACCTTAGCAACCACCCCGGATACCATAGCAACACCTTAGCAACCACCTAGCAACACCTTAGCAACCACCTAGCAACACCATAGCAGATACCAGCCAGCACTGCAATCACACTCGCAGTTTCTGTAGGAACTGCAATCTAGTTATTATTATTAGTGTGATTGCAGTAATGCAATCACAGTATTGTTCTTCTTAAGTCTTATTCTTCTTATTATTATTATTAGTGTGATTGCAGTAATGCAATCACAGTATTGTTCTTCTTAAGTCTTATTCTTATTATTAGTGTGATTGCAGTAATGCAATCACAGTATTGTTCTTCTTAAGTCTTATTCTTCTTCTTCTTCTTATTAGTGTGATTGCAGTAATGCAATCACAGTATTGATCTTCTTAAGTCTGTTTCTTATTATTATTCCACCTGTTTTTTGTCCGGTTAACTAGTGCCGCAGTTTTCGAAATATCGACTTCGTTCAAAAGAGAAAACGTGCGTCCATATCGGGAATGGTGGGCTTGTATACAGCTTTCCGATCGGACTTACGTTTTTCGTAAAAACTTCGTAAGTACGCGTTTTTTTGCCCATTGAAAATGAATGGGCAGAACTTTGCACGCCCGTGGACGTCGCAATTTTTGAAATACGAAGATGAAACCAATTGAGGACCTGTAGAACTTATTGAGCTCTTTCCGAAAATATGCGTTACGAAAAGTTACGACGTACGGATTTCGTACGATTGTCGTACGAAGTGGCCCCATTGGAATGAATGGGGCAAATCGGAGGACGGCAGCTAGATCGAAGGAGAGGTAGCTAGAACTCCAGTACTGTGTGTAATGGAGCAGCTATGGGATTAGGTCAAAAGTTTGGACACCCCGGCCCCCCAGCACTGTGTGTAATGGAGCCACGGGTCAAAAGTTTGGACACCCCGGCCCCCAAGCACTGTGTGTAATGGAGCATCGGGTCAAAAGTTTGGACACCCCAGAGCCCCAGTACTGTGTGTAATGGAGCCACGGGTCAAAAGTTTGGACACCCCTGAGCCCCAGTACTGTGTGTAATGGAGCCACGGGTCAAAAGTTTGGACACCCCAGAGCCCCAGTACTGTGTGTAATGGAGCCACGGGTCAAAAGTTTGGACACCCCAGAGCCCCAGTACTGTGTGTAATGGAGCCACGGGTCAAAAGTTTGGACACCCCAGAGCCCCAGTACTGTGTGTAATGGAGCCACGGGTCAAAAGTTTGGACACCCCAGAGCCCCAGTACTGTGTAATGGAGCCACGGGTCAAAAGTTTGGACACCCCAGGGCCCCAGTACTGTGTGTAATGGAGCAACTGGTCAAAAGTTCGGGTACGCCGGTCAGCTCTGCAATCACACTCGCAGTTTCTGTAGGAACTGCAATCTAGTTATTATTATTATTATTATTATTATTATTATTATTCCACCTGTTTTTTGTCCGGTTAACTAGTGCCGCAGTTTTCGAAATATCGACTTCGTTCAAAAGAGAAAACGTGCGTCCATATCGGGAATGGTGGGCTTGTATACAGCTTTCCGATCGGACTTACGTTTTTCGTAAAAACTTCGTAAGTACGCGTTTTTTTGACCATTGAAAATGAATGGGCAGAACTTTGCACGCCCGTGGACGTCGCAATTTTTGAAATACGAAGATGAAACCAATTGAGGACCTGTAGAACTTATTGAGCTCTTTCCGAAAATATGCGTTACGAAAAGTTACGACGTACGGATTTCGTACGAATGTCGTACGAAGTGGCCCCATTGGAATGAATGGGGCCAATCGGAGGACGGCAGCTAGATCGAAGGACAGGTAGCTAGAACTCCAGTACTGTGAGTAATGGAGCAGCTATGGGATAAATCAGCGTTAGGTCAAAAGTTTGGACACCCCGGCCCCCCCCAGTACTGTGAGTAATGGAGCCATGGGTCAAAAGTTTGGACACCCCGGCCCCCCAGTACTGTGTGTAATGGAGCCACGGGTCAAAAGTTTGGACACCCCGGCCCCCCCAGTACTGTGTGTAATGGAGCCACGGGTCAAAAGTTTGGACACCCCGGCCCCCCCCAGTACTGTGAGTAATGGAGCCATGGGTCAAAAGTTTGGACACCCCGGCCCCCCAGTACTGTGTGTAATGGAGCCATGGGTCAAAAGTTTGGACACCCCGGCCCCCCAGTACTGTGTGTAATGGAGCCACGGGTCAAAAGTTTGGACACCCCCGAACGGCCAGAGCAACCTAGCGTGCATAGCTGATTGATGTATTTGCACGTTGCGTAGCAACGTGCAAACACCATTTAATCTAATTGATGCATATACATCACCTAGCAACCACCTAGAAACACCATAGCAACCACCCCGGATACCATAGCAACACCTTAGCAACCGCCTAGCAACACCCTAGCAACCACCTAGCAACCACCTAGCAACACCTTGGCAACCATCCCGGATACCATAGCAACACCTTAGCAACCGCCTAGCAACACCCTAGCAACCACCTAGCAACCACCTAGCAACACCTTAGCAACCACCCCAGATACCATAGCAACACCTTAGCAACCGCCTGGCAACACCTTAGCAACCACCTAGCAACCACTTAGCAACACCTTAGCAACCACCCCGGATACCATAGCAACACCTTAGCAACCGCCTAGCAACACCCTAGCAACCACCTAGCAACCACCTAGCAACACCTTAGCAACCACCCCGGATACCATAGCAACACCTTAGCAACCACCTAGCAACCGCCTAGCAACACCCTAGCAACCACCTAGCAACCACCTAGCAACACCTTAGCAACCACCCCGGATACCATAGCAACACCTTAGTAACCGCCTAGCAACACCCTAGCAACCACCTAGCAACCACCTAGCAACACCTTAGCAACCACCCCGGATACCATAGCAACACCTTAGCAACCGCCTAGCAACACCCTAGCAACCACCTAGCAACCACCTAGCAACACCTTAGCAACCACCCCAGATACCATAGCAACACCTTAGCAACCGCCTAGCAACACCTTAGCAACCACCTAGCAACACCTTAGCAACCACCCCGGATACCATAGCAACACCTTAGCAACCACCCCGGATACCATAGCAACACCTTAGCAACCGCCTAGCAACACCCTAGCAACCACCTAGCAACACCGTAGCAACCACCCCAGATACCATAGCAACACCTTAGCAACCGCCTAGCAACACCTTAGCAACCACCTACCAACCACTTAGCAACACCTTAGCAACCACCCCGGATACCATAGCAACACCTTAGCAACCGCCTAGCAACACCCTAGCAACCACCTAGCAACCACCTAGCAACACCTTAGCAACCACCCCGGATACCATAGCAACACCTTAGCAACCACCTAGCAACCGCCTAGCAACACCCTAGCAACCACCTAGCAACCACCTAGCAACACCTTAGCAACCACCACGGATACCATAGCAACACCTTAGTAACCGCCTAGCAACACCCTAGCAACCACCTAGCAACCACCTAGCAACACCTTAGCAACCACCCCGGATACCATAGCAACACCTTAGCAACCGCCTAGCCACACCCTAGCAACCACCTAGCAACCACCTAGCAACACCTTAGCAACCACCCCAGATACCATAGCAACACCTTAGCAACCGCCTAGCAACACCTTAGCAACCACCTAGCAACACCTTAGCAACCACCCCGGATACCATAGCAACACCTTAGCAACCACCCCGGATACCATAGCAACACCTTAGCAACCGCCTAGCAACACCCTAGCAACCACCTAGCAACACCTTAGCAACCACCCCAGATACCATAGCAACACCTTAGCAACCGCCTAGCAACACCTTAGCAACCACCTACCAACCACTTAGCAACACCTTAGCAACCACCCCGGATACCATAGCAACACCTTAGCAACCGCCTAGCAACACCCTAGCAACCACCTAGCAACCACCTAGCAACACCTTAGCAACCACCCCGGATACCATAGCAACACCTTAGCAACCACCTAGCAACCGCCTAGCAACACCCTAGCAACCACCTAGCAACCACCTAGCAACAACTTAGCAACCACCCCGGATACCATAGCAACACCTTAGTAACCGCCTAGCAACACCCTAGCAACCACCTAGCAACCACCTAGCAACACCTTAGCAACCACCCCGGATACCATAGCAACACCTTAGCAACCGCCTAGCAACACCCTAGCAACCACCTAGCAACCACCTAGCAACACCTTAGCAACCACCCCAGATACCATAGCAACACCTTAGCAACCGCCTAGCAACACCTTAGCAACCACCTAGCAACACCTTAGCAACCACCCCGGATACCATAGCAACACCTTAGCAACCACCCCGGATACCATAGCAACACCTTAGCAACCGCCTAGCAACACCCTAGCAACCACCTAGCAACACCTTAGCAACCACCCTGGATACCATAGCAACACCTTAGCAACCGCCTAGCAACACCCTAGCAACCACCTAGCAACACCTAAGCAACCACCCCGGATACCATAGCAACACCTTAGCAACCGCCTAGCAACACCCTAGCAACCACCTAGCAACACCTTAGCAACCATCCTGGATACCATAGCAACACCTTAGCAACCGCCTAGCAATACCTTAGCAACCACCTAGCAACATCTTAGCAACCACCCCGGATGCCACAGCAACACCTTAGCAACCACCTAGCAACACCTTAGCAACCACCTAGCAACACCTTAGCAGATACCAGCCAGCACTGCAATCACACTCGCAGTTTCTGCAGGAACTGCAATCTAGTTATTATTATTATTAGTGTGATTGCAGTATGCAATCACAGTATTGTTCTTCTTAAGTCTTATTCTTCTTATTATTATTATTCCACCTGTTTTTTGTCCGGTTAACTAGTGCCGCAGTTTTCGAAATATCGACTTCGTTCAAAAGAGAAAACGTGCGTCCATATCGGGAATGGTGGGCTTGTATACAGCTTTCCGATCGGACTTACGTTTTTCGTAAAAACTTCGTAAGTACGCGTTTTTTTGACCATTGAAAATGAATGGGCAGAACTTTGCACGCCCGTGGACGTCGCAATTTTTGAAATACGAAGATGAAACCAATTGAGGACCTGTAGAACTTATTGAGCTCTTTCCGAAAATATGCGTTACGAAAAGTTACGACGTACGGATTTCGTACGATTGTCGTACGAAGTGGCCCCATTGGAATGAATGGGGCCAATCGGAGGACGGCAGCTAGATCGAAGGACAGGTAGCTAGAACTCCAGTACTGTGTGTAATGGAGCAGCTATGGGATAAAACAGCATTAGGTCAAAAGTTTGGACACCCCGGCCCCCCAGTACTGTGTGTAATGGAGCCACGGGTCAAAAGTTTGGACACCCCGGCCCCCCCAGTACTGTGTGTAATGGAGCCACGGGTCAAAAGTTTGGACACCCCCGAACGGCCAAAGCAACCTAGCGTGCATAGCTGATTGATGTATTTGCACGTTGCGTAGCAACGTGCAAACACCATTTAATCTAATTTATGCATATACATCACCTAGCAACCACCTAGCAACACCTTAGCAACCACCTAGCAACCACCTAGCAACACCTTAGCAACCACCCCGGATACCATAGCAACACCTTAGCAACCGCCTAGCAACACCTTAGCAACCACCTAGCAAACACCTAGCAACACCTTAGCAACCACCCCGGATACCATAGCAACACCTTAGCAACCGCCTAGCAACACCTTAGCAACCACCTAGCAACCACCTAGCAACACCTTAGCAACCACCCCGGATACCATAGCAACACCTTAGCAACCGCCTAGCAACACCTTAGCAACCACCTAGCAACCACCTAGCAACACCTTAGCAACCACCCCGGATACATAGCAACACCTTAGCAACCGCCTAGCAACACGCTAGCAACCACCTAGCAACCACCTAGCAACACCTTAGCAACCACCCCGGATACCATAGCAACACCTTAGCAACCGCCTAGCAACACCCTAGCAACCACCTAGCAACCACCTAGCAACACCTTAGCAACCACCCCGGATACCATAGCAACACCTTAGCAACCGCCTAGCAACACCCTAGCAACCACCTAGCAACCACCTAGCAACACCTTAGCAACCACCCAAGATACCATAGCAACACCTTAGCAACCGCCTAGCAACACCTTAGCAACCACCTAGCAACCACCTAGCAACACCTTAGCAACCACCCCGGATACCATAGCAACACCTTAGCAACCGCCTAGCAACACCTTAGCAACCACCTAGCAACCACCTAGCAACACCTTAGCAACCACCCCAGATACCATAGCAACACCTTAGCAACCGCCTAGCAACACCTTAGCAACCACCTAGCAACCACCTAGCAACACCTTAGCAACCACCCCGCATACCATAGCAACACCTTAGCAACCGCCTAGCAACACCTTAGCAACCACCTAGCAACCACCTAGCAACACCTTAGCAACCACCCCGGATACCATAGCAACACCTTAGCAACCGCCTAGCAACACCCTAGCAACCACCTAGCAACCACCTAGCAACACCTTAGCAACCACCCCGGATACCATAGCAACACCTTAGCAACCGCCTAGCAACCACCTAGCAACCACCTAGCAACACCTTAGCAACCACCCCGGATACCATAGCAACACCTTAGCAACCGCCTAGCAACACCCTAGCAACCACCTAGCAACCACCTAGCAACACCTTAGCAACCACCCCGGATACCATAGCAACACCTTAGCAACACCATAGCAGATACCAGCCAGCACTGCAATCACACTCGCAGTTTCTGTAGGAACTGCAATCTAGTTATTATTATTATTCCACCTGTTTTTTGTCCGGTTAACTAGTGCCGCAGTTTTCGAAATATCGACTTCGTCCAAAAGAGAAAACGTGCGTACATATCGGGAATGGTGGGCTTGTATACAGCTTTCCGATCGGACTTACGTTTTTCGTAAAAACTTCGTAAGTACGCATTTTTTTGACCATTGAAAATGAATGGGCAGAACTTTGCACGCCCGTGGACGTCGCAATTTTTGAAATACAAAGATGAAACCAATTGATGACCTGTAGAACTTATTGAGCTCTTTCCGAAAATATGCGTTACGAAAAGTTACGACGTACGGATTTCGTACGATTGTCGTACGAAGTGGCCCCATTGGAATGAATGGGGCCAATCAGAGGACGGCAGCTAGATCGAAGGACAGGTAGCTAGAACTCCAGTACTGTGAGTGTATGGAGCAGCTATGGGATAAAACAGCATTAGGTCAAAAGTTTGGACACCCCGGCCCCCCAGTACTGTGTGTAATAGAGCCACGGGTCAAAAGTTTGGACACCCCGGCCCCCCAGTACTGTGTGTAATGGAGCCACGGGTCAAAAGTTTGGACACCCCCGAACGGCCAAAGCAACCTAGCGTGCATAGCTGATTGATGTATTTGCACGTTGCGTAGCAACGTGCAAACACCATTTAATCTAATTTATGCATATACATCACCTAGCAACCACCTAGAAACACCATAGCAACCACCACAGATACCATAGCAACACCTTAGCAACCGCCTAGCAACACCTTAGCAACCACCTAGCAACCACCTAGCAACACCTTAGCAACCTCCCCGGATACCATAGCAACACCTTAGCAACCGCCTAGCAACACCTTAGCAACCACCCCGGATACCATAGCAACACCTTAGCAACCGCCTAGCAACCACCTAGCAACCACCTAGCAACACCTTAGCAACCACCCCGGATACCATAGCAACACCTTAGCAACCGCCCAGCAACACCTTAGCAACCACCTAGCAACCACCTAGCAACACCTTAGCAACCACCCCGGATACCATAGCAACACCTTAGCAACCGCCTAGCAACACCCTAGCAACAACCTAGCAACCACCTAGCAACACCTTAGCAACCACCCTGGATACCATAGCAACACCTTAGCAACCGCCTAGCAACACCCTAGCAACCACCTAGCAACCACCTAGCAACACCTTAGCAACCACCCCGGATACCGTAGCAACACCTTAGCAACCGCCTAGCAACACCCTAGCAACCACCTAGCAACCACCTAGCAACACCTTAGCAACCACCCTGGATACCATAGCAACACCTTAGCAACCGCCTAGCAACACTCTAGCAACCACCTAGCAACCACCTAGCAACACCTTAGCAACCACCCCGGATACCATAGCAACACCTTAGCAACCGCCTAGCAACACCTTAGCAACCACCTAGCAACCACTTAGCAACACCTTAGCAACCACCACGGATACCATAGCAACACCTTAGCAACCGCCTAGCAACACCCTAGCAACCACCTAGCAACCACCTAGCAACACCTTAGCAACCACCCCGGATACCATAGCAACACCTTAGCAACCGCCTAGCAACACCCTAGCAACCACCTAGCAACCACCTAGCAACACCTTAGCAACCACCCCAGATACCATAGCAACACCTTAGCAACCGCCTAGCAACACCCTAGCAACCACCTAGCAACACCTTAGCAACCACCCCGGATACCATAGCAACACCTTAGCAACCGGCTAGCAACACCTTAGCAACCACCTAGCAACCACCTAGCAACACCTTAGCAACCACCCCGGATACCATAGCAACACCTTAGCAACCGCCTAGCAACACCCTAGCAACCACCTAGCAACAGCTTAGCAACTACCCCGGATACCATAGCAACACCTTAGCAACCGCCTAGCAACACCCTAGCAACCACCTAGCAACACCTTAGCAACCACCCCGGATACCATAGCAACACCTTAGCAACCGCCTAGCAACACCCTAGCAACCACCTAGCAACCACCTAGCAACACCTTAGCAACCACCCCGGATACCATAGCAACACCTTAGCAACTGCCTAGCAACACCCTAGCAACCACCTAGCAACCACCTAGGAACACCTTAGCAACCACCCCGGATACCATAGCAACACCTTAGCAACCGCCTAGCAACACCCTAGCAACCACCTAGCAACACCTTAGCAACCACCCCGGATACCATAGCAACACCTTAGCAACCACCTAGCAACCACCTAGCAACACCTTAGCAACCACCCCGGATACCATTGCAACACCTTAGCAACCACCTAGCAACACCTTAGCAACCACCTAGCAACCACTTAGCAACACCTTAGCAACCACCCTGGATACGATAGCAACACCTTAGCAACCATTTAGCAACACCATAGCAACACCATAGCAGATACCAGCCAGCACTGCAATCACACTCGCAGTTTCTGTAGGAACTGCAATCTAGTTATTATTATTATTCCACCTGTTTTTTGTCCGGTTAACTAGTGCCGCAGTTTTCGAAATATCGACTTCGTTCAAAAGAGAAAACGTGCGTCCATATCGGGAATGGTGGGCTTGTATACAGCTTTCCGATCGGACTTACGTTTTTCGTAAAAACTTCGTAAGTACGCATTTTTTTGACCATTGAAAATGAATGGGCAGAACTTTGCACGCCCGTGGACGTCGCAATTTTTGAAATACGAAGATGAAACCAATTGAGGACCTGTAGAACTTATTGAGCTCTTTCCGAAAATATGCGTTACGAAAAGTTACGTCGTACGGATTTCGTACGATTGTCGTACGAAGTGGCCCCATTGGAATGAATGGGGCCAATCGGAGGACGGCAGCTAGATCGAAGGACAGGTAGCTAGAACTCCAGTACTGTGTGTAATGGAGCAGCTATGGGATAAATCAGCATTAGGTCAAAAGTTTGGACACCCCGGCCCCCCAGTACTGTGTGTAATGGAGCCATGGGTCAAAAGTTTGGACACCCCGGCCCCCCCCAGTACTGTGTGTAATGGAGCCACGGGTCAAAAGTTTGGACACCCCGGCCCCCCAGTACTGTGTGTAATGGAGCCACGGGTCAAAAGTTTGGACACCCCCGAACGGCCAGAGCAACCTAGCGTGCATAGCTGATTGATGTATTTGCACGTTGCGTAGCAACGTGCAAACACCATTTAATCTAATTTATGCATATAAATCACCTAGCAACCACCTAGAAACACCATAGCAACCACCACAGATACCATAGCAACACCTTAGCAACCGCCCAGCAACACCTTAGCAACCACCTAGCAACCACCTAGCAACACCTTAGCAACCTCCCCGATACCATAGCAACACCTTAGCAACCGCCTAGCAACACCCTAGCAACAACCTAGCAACCACCTAGCAACACCTTAGCAACCACCCCGGATACCATAGCAACGCCTTAGCAACCGCCTAGCAACACCCTAGCAACCACCTAGCAACCATCTAGCAACACCTTAGCAACCACCCCGGATACCATAGCAACACCTTAGCAACCGCCTAGCAACACCCTAGCAACCACCTAGCAACCACCTAGCAACACCTTAGCAACCACCCCGGATACCATAGCAACACCTTAGCAACCACCTAGCAACACCTTAGCAACCACCCCGGATACCATAGCAACACCTTAGCAACCGCCTAGCAACATCCTAGCAACAACCTAGCAACCACCTAGCAACACCTTAGCAACCACCCTGGATACCATAGCAACACCTTAGCAACCGCCTAGCAACACCCTAGCAACCACCTAGCAACCACCTAGCAACACCTTAGCAACCACCCCGGATACCATAGCAACACCTTAGCAACCGCCTAGCAACACCCTAGCAACCACCTAGCAACCACCTAGCAACACCTTAGCAACCACCCAGGATACCATAGCAACACCTTAGCAACCGCCTAGCAACACCTTAGCAACCACCTAGCAACCACCTAGCAACACCTTAGCAACCACCCCGGATACCATAGCAACACCTTAGCAACCGCCTAGCAACACCCTAGCAACAACCTAGCAACCACCTAGCAACACCTTAGCAACCACCCCGGATACCATAGCAACGCCTTAGCAACCGCCTAGCAACACCCTAGCAACCACCTAGCAACCACCTAGCAACACCTTAGCAACCACCCCGGATACCATAGCAACACCTTAGCAACCGCCTAGCAATACCCTAGCAACCACCTAGCAACCACCTAGCAACACCTTAGCAACCACCCCGGATACCATAGCAACACCTTAGCAACCACCTAGCAACACCTTAGCAACCACCCCGGATACCATAGCAACACCTTAGCAACCGCCTAGCAACATCCTAGCAACAACCTAGCAACCACCTAGCAACACCTTAGCAACCACCCCGGATACCATAGCAACACCTTAGCAACCGCCTAGCAACACCCTAGCAACCACCTAGCAACCACCTAGCAACACCTTAGCAACCACCCCGGATACCATAGCAACACCTTAGCAACCACCTAGCAACACCCTAGCAACCACCTAGCAACCACCTAGCAACACCTTAGCAACCACCCAGGATACCATAGCAACACCTTAGCAACCGCCTAGCAACACCTTAGCAACCACCTAGCAACCACCTAGCAACACCTTAGCAACCACCCCGGATACCATAGCAACACCTTAGCAACCGCCTAGCAACACCCTAGCAACCACCTAGCAACACCTTAGCAACCATCCCATATACCATAGCAACACCTTAGCAACCACCTAGCAACACCTTAGCAACCACCCCGGATACCATAGCAACACCTTAGCAACCGCCTAGCAACCACCTAGCAACACCTTAGCAACCACCCCGGATACCATTGCAACACCTTAGCAACCACCTAGCAACACCTTAGCAACCACCTAGCAACCACTTAGCAACACCTTAGCAACCACTTAGCAACCACTTAGCAACACCTTAGCAACCACCCTGGATACGATAGCAACACCTTAGCAACCACTTAGCAACACCTTAGCAACACGATAGCAGATACCAGCCAGCACTGCAATCACACTCGCAGTTTCTGTAGGAACTGCAATCTTTATTATTATTATTCCACCTGTTTTTTGTCCGGTTAACTAGTGCCGCAGTTTTCGAAATATCGACTTCGTTCAAAAGAGAAAACGTGCGTCTATATCGGGAATGGTGGGCTTGTATACAGCTTTCCGATCGGACTTACGTTTTTCGTAAAAACTTCGTAAGTACGCGTTTTTTTGCCCATTGACAATGAATGGGCAGAACTTTGCACGCCCGTGGACGTCGCAATTTTTGAAATACGAAGATGAAACCAATTGAGGACCTGTAGAACTTATTGAGCTCTTTCCGAAAATATGCGTTACGAAAAGTTACGACGTACGGATTTCGTACGAATGTCGTACGAAGTGGCCCCATTGGAATGAATGGGGCCAATCGGAGGACGGCAGCTAGATCGAAGGACAGGTAGCTAGAACTCCAGTACTGTGTGTAATGGAGCAGCTATGGGATAAAACAGCATTAGGTCAAAAGTTTGGACACCCCGGCCCCCCAGTACTGTGTGTAATGGAGCCACGGGTCAAAAGTTTGGACACCCCGACCCCCAGTACTGTGTGTAATGGAGCCACGGGTCAAAAGTTTGGACACCCCCGAACGGCCAGAGCAACCTAGCGTGCATAGCTGATTTATGTATTTGCACGTTGCGTAGCAACGTGCAAACACCATTTAATCTAATTTATGCATATACATCACCTAGCAACCACCTAGAAACACCATAGCAACCACCACAGATACCATAGCAACACCTTAGCAACCACCTAGCAACACCTTAGCAACCACCTAGCAACACCTTAGCAACCACCCCGGATACCATAGCAACACCTTAGCAACCGCCTAGCAACACCTTAGCAACCACCTAGCAACACCTTAGCAACCACCCCGGATACCATAGCAACACCTTAGCAACCGGCTAGCAACACCTTAGCAACCACCTAGCAACCACCTAGCAACACCTTAGCAACCACCCCGGATACCATAGCAACACCTTAGCAACCGCCTAGCAACACCCTAGCAACCACCTAGCAACCACCTAGCAACACCTTAGCAACCACCCCGGATACCATAGCAACACCTTAGCAACCGCCTAGCAACACCTTAGCAACCACCTAGCAACCACCTAGCAACACCTTAGCAACCACCCCGGATACCATAGCAACACCTTAGCAACCGCCTAGCAACACCTTAGCAACCACCTAGCAACCACCTAGCAACACCTTAGCAACCACCCCGGATACCATAGCAACACCTTAACAACCGCCTAGCAACACCTTAGCAACCACCTAGCAACCACCTAGCAACACCTTAGCAACCACCCCGGATACTATAGCAACACCTTAGCAACCGCCTAGCAACACCTTAGCAACCACCTAGCAACCACCTAGCAACACCTTAGCAACCACCCTGGATACCATAGCAACACCTTAGCAACCGCCTAGCAACACCTTAGCAACCACCTAGCAACCACCTAGCAACACCTTAGCAACCACCCCGGATACCATAGCAACACCTTAGCAACCGCCTAGCAACACCTTAGCAACCACCTAGCAACCACCTAGCAACACCTTAGCAACCACCCCAAATACCATAGCAACACCTTAGCAACCGCCTAGCAACACCTTAGCAACCGCCTAGCAACCACCTAGCAACCACCTAGCAACACCTTAGCAACCACCCCGGATACCATAGCAACACCTTAGCAACCACCTAGCAACACCTTAGCAACCACCTAGCAACACCATAGCAGATACCAGCCAGCACTGCAATCACACTCGCAGTTTCTGTAGGAACTGCAATCTAGTTATTATTATTATTCCACCTGTTTTTTGTCCGGTTAACTAGTGCCGCAGTTTTCGAAATATCGACTTCGTTCAAAAGAGAAAACGTGCGTCCATATCGGGAATGGTGGGCTTGTATACAGCTTTCCGATCGGACTTACGTTTTTCGTAAAAACTTCGTAAGTACGCGTTTTTTTGCCCATTGAAAATGAATGGGCAGAACTTTGCACGCCCGTGGACGTCGCAATTTTTGAAATACTAAGATGAAACCAATTGAGGACCTGTAGAACTTATTGAGCTCTTTCCGAAAATATGCGTTACGAAAAGTTACGACGTACGGATTTCGTACGAATGTCGTACGAAGTGGCCCCATTGGAATGAATGGGGCCAATCGGAGGACGGCAGCTAGATCGAAGGACAGGTAGCTAGAACTCCAGTACTGTGTGTAATGGAGCAGCTATGGGATAAATCAGCGTTAGGTCAAAAGTTTGGACACCCCGGCCCCCCAGTACTGTGTGTAATGGAGCCACGGGTCAAAAGTTTGGACACCCCGGCCCCCCAGTACTGTGTGTAATGGAGCCACGGGTCAAAAGTTTGGACACCCCCGAACGGCCAGAGCAACCTAGCGTGCATAGCTGATTGATGTATTTGCACGTTGCGTAGCAACGTGCAAACACCATTTAATCAAATTTATGCATATACATCACCTAGCAACCACCTAGAAACACCATAGCAACCACCCCGGATACCATAGCAACACCTTAGCAACCGCCTAGCAACACCATAGCAACCACCTAGCAACCATCTAGCAACACCTTAGCAACCACCCCAGATACCATAGCAACACCTTAGCAACCCCCTAGCAACACCCTAGCAACCACCTAGCAACCACCTAGCAACACCTTAGCAACCACCCCGGATACCATAGCAACACCTTAGCAACCGCCTAGCAACACCCTAGCAACCACCTAGCAACCACCTAGCAACACCTTAGCAAACACCCCGGATACCACAGCAACACCTTAGCAACCGCCTAGCAACACCCTAGCAACCACCTAGCAACCACCTAGCAACACCTTAGCAACCACCCCGGATACCATAGCAACACCTTAGCAACCGCCTAGCAACACCCTAGCAACCACCTAGCAACACCTTAGCAACCACCCCGGATACCATAGCAACACCTTAGCAACCGCCTAGCAACACCCTAGCAACCACCTAGCAACCACCTAGCAACACCTTAGCAACCACCCCGGATACCATAGCAACACCTTAGCAACCGCCTAGCAACACCCTAGCAACCACCTAGCAACCACCTAGCAACACCTTAGCAACCACCCCGGATACCATAGCAACACCTTAGCAACCGCCTAGCAACACCCTAGCAACCACCTAGCAACACCTTAGCAACCACCCCGGATACCATAGCAACACCTTAGCAACCGCCTAGCAACACCCTAGCAACCACCTAGCAACCACCTAGCAACACCTTAGCAACCACCCCGGATACCATAGCAACACCTTAGCAACCGCCTAGCAACACCCTAGCAACCACCTAGCAACACCTTAGCAACCACCCCGGATACCATAGCAACACCTTAGCAACCGCCTAGCAACACCCTAGCAACCACCTAGCAACCACCTAGCAACACCTTAGCAACCACCCCGGATACCATAGCAACACCTTAGCAACCGCCTAGCAACACCCTAGCAACCACCTAGCAACCACCTAGCAACACCTTAGCAACCACCCCGGATACCATAGCAACACCTTAGCAACCGCCTAGCAACACCCTAGCAACCACCTAGCAACACCTTAGCAACCACCCCGGATACCATAGCAACACCTTAGCAACCGCCTAGCAACACCCTAGCAACCACCTAGCAACACCTTAGCAACCACCCCGGATACCATAGCAACACCTTAGCAACCGCCTAGCAACACCTTAGCAACCACCTAGCAACACCTTAGCAACCACCCCGGATACCATAGCAACACCTTAGCAACCGCCTAGCAACACCTTAGCAACCACCTAGCAACACCTTAGCAACCACCCCGGATACCATAGCAACACCTTAGCAACCGCCTAGCAACACCCTAGCAACCACCTAGCAACCACCTAGCAACACCTTAGCAACCACCCCGGATACCATAGCAACACCTTAGCAACCGCCTAGCAACACCCTAGCAACCACCTAGCAACACCTAAGCAACCACCCCGGATACCATAGCAACACCTTAGCAACCGGATAGCAACACCTTACCAACCACCTAGCAACCACCTAGCAACACCTTAGCAACCACCCCGGATACCATAGCAACACCTTAGCAACCGCCTAGCAACACCCTAGCAACCACCTAGCAACCACCTAGCAACACCTTAGCAACCACCCCGGATACCATAGCAACACCTTAGCAACCGCCTAGCAACACCCTAGCAACCACCTAGCAACACCTTAGCAACCACCCCGGATACCATAGCAACACCTTAGCAACCGCCTAGCAACAACCTAGCAACCACCTAGCAACCACCTAGCAACACCTTAGCAACCACCCCGGATACCATAGCAACACCTTAGCAACCGCCTAGCAACACCCTAGCAACCACCTAGCAACACCTTAGCAACCACCCAGGATACCATAGCAACACCTTAGCAACCGCCTAGCAACACCCTAGCAACCACCTAGCAACACCTTAGCAACCACCCCGGATACCATAGCAACACCTTAGCAACCGCCTAGCAACACCCTAGCAACCACCTAGCAACCACCTAGCAACACCTTAGCAACCACCCCGGATACCATAGCAACACCTTAGCAACCGCCTAGCAACACCCTAGCAACCACCTAGCAACCACCTAGCAACACCTTAGCAACCACCCCGGATACTATAGCAACACCTTAGCAACCGCCTAGCAACACCTTAGCAACCACCTAGCAACACCTTAGCAACCACCCCGGATACCATAGCAACACCTTAGCAACACCATAGCAGATACCAGCCAGCACTGCAATCACACTCGCAGTTTCTGCAGGAACTGCAATCTAGTTATTATTATTAGTGTGATTGCAGTAATGCAATCACAGTATTGTTCTTCTTAAGTCTTATTCTTCTTATTATTATTATTCCACCTGTTTTTTGTCCGGTTAACTAGTGTCGCAGTTTTCGAAATATCGACTTCGTTCAAAAGAGAAAACGTGCGTCCATATCGGGAATGGTGGGCTTGTATACAGCTTTCCGATCGGACTTACGTTTTTCGTAAAAACTTCGTAAGTACGCGTTTTTTTGACCATTGAAAATGAATGGGCAGAACTTTGCACGCCCGTGGACGTCGCAATTTTTGAAATACGAAGATGAAACCAATTGAGGACCTGTAGAACTTATTGAGCTCTTTCCGAAAATATGCGTTACGAAAAGTTACGACGTACGGATTTCGTACGATTGTCGTACGAAGTGGCCCCATTGGAATGAATGGGGCCAATCGGAGGACGGCAGCTAGATCGAAGGACAGGTAGCTAGAACTCCAGTACTGTGTGTAATGGAGCAGCTATGGGATAAAACAGCATTAGGTCAAAAGTTTGGACACCCCGGCCCCCCAGTACTGTGTGTAATGGAGCCACGGGTCAAAAGTTTGGACACCCCGGCCCCCCCAGTACTGTGTGTAATGGAGCCACGGGTCAAAAGTTTGGACACCCCCGAACGGCCAAAGCAACCTAGCGTGCATAGCTGATTGATGTATTTGCACGTTGCGTAGCAACGTGCAAACACCATTTAATCTAATTTATGCATATACATCACCTAGCAACCACCTAGCAACACCTTAGCAACCACCTAGCAACCACCTAGCAACACCTTAGCAACCACCCCGGATACATAGCAACACCTTAGCAACCGCCTAGCAACACGCTAGCAACCACCTAGCAACCACCTAGCAACACCTTAGCAACCACCCCGGATACCATAGCAACACCTTAGCAACCGCCTAGCAACACCCTAGCAACCACCTAGCAACCACCTAGCAACACCTTAGCAACCACCCCGGATACCATAGCAACACCTTAGCAACCGCCTAGCAACACCCTAGCAACCACCTAGCAACCACCTAGCAACACCTTAGCAACCACCCAAGATACCATAGCAACACCTTAGCAACCGCCTAGCAACACCTTAGCAACCACCTAGCAACCACCTAGCAACACCTTAGCAACCACCCCGGATACCATAGCAACACCTTAGCAACCGCCTAGCAACACCCTAGCAACCACCTAGCAACCACCTAGCAACACCTTAGCAACCACCCCGGATACCATAGCAACACCTTAGCAACCGCCTAGCAACACCCTAGCAACCACCTAGCAACCACCTAGCAACACCTTAGCAACCACCCCGGATACCGTAGCAACACCTTAGCAACCGCCTAGCAACACCATAGCAACCACCTAGCAACACCTTAGCAACCACCCAAGATACCATAGCAACACCTTAGCAACCGCCTAGCAACACCCTAGCAACCACCTAGCAACCACCTAGCAACACCTTAGCAACCACCCCGGATACCATAGCAACACCTTAGCAACCGCCTAGCAACACCTTAGCAACCACCTAGCAACCACCTAGCAACACCTTAGCAACCACCCCAAATACCATAGCAACACCTTAGCAACCGCCTAGCAACACCTTAGCAACCGCCTAGCAACACCTTAGCAACCACCTAGCAACCACCTAGCAACCACCTAGCAACACCTTAGCAACCACCCGGATACCATAGCAACACCTTAGCAACCGCCTAGCAACACCTTAGCAACCACCTAGCAACCACTTAGCAACACCTTAGCAACCACCCGGATACCATAGCAACACCTTAGCAACCGCCTAGCAACACCTTAGCAACCACCTAACAACACCTTAGCAACCACCCCGGATACCATAGCAACACCTTAGCAACACCATAGCAGATACCAGCCAGCACTGCAATCACACTCGCAGTTTCTGTAGGAACTGCAATCTAGTTATTATTATTATTCCACCTGTTTTTTGTCCGGTTAACTAGTGCCGCAGTTTTCGAAATATCGACTTCGTTCAAAAGAGAAAACGTGCGTCCATATCGGGAATGGTGGGCTTGTATACAGCTTTCCGATCGGACTTACGTTTTTCGTAAAAACTTCGTAAGTACGCATTTTTTTGACCATTGAAAATGAATGGGCAGAACTTTGCACGCCCGTGGACGTCGCAATTTTTGAAATACGAAGATGAAACCAATTGAGGACCTGTAGAACTTATTGAGCTCTTTCCGAAAATATGCGTTACGAAAAGTTACGTCGTACGGATTTCGTACGATTGTCGTACGAAGTGGCCCCATTGGAATGAATGGGGCCAATCGGAGGACGGCAGCTAGATCGAAGGACAGGTAGCTAGAACTCCAGTACTGTGTGTAATGGAGCAGCTATGGGATAAATCAGCATTAGGTCAAAAGTTTGGACACCCCGGCCCCCCAGTACTGTGTGTAATGGAGCCATGGGTCAAAAGTTTGGACACCCCGGCCCCCCCCAGTACTGTGTGTAATGGAGCCACGGGTCAAAAGTTTGGACACCCCGGCCCCCCAGTACTGTGTGTAATGGAGCCACGGGTCAAAAGTTTGGACACCCCCGAACGGCCAGAGCAACCTAGCGTGCATAGCTGATTGATGTATTTGCACGTTGCGTAGCAACGTGCAAACACCATTTAATCTAATTTATGCATATAAATCACCTAGCAACCACCTAGAAACACCATAGCAACCACCACAGATACCATAGCAACACCTTAGCAACCGCCCAGCAACACCTTAGCAACCACCTAGCAACCACCTAGCAACACCTTAGCAACCTCCCCGATACCATAGCAACACCTTAGCAACCGCCTAGCAACACCCTAGCAACAACCTAGCAACCACCTAGCAACACCTTAGCAACCACCCCGGATACCATAGCAACGCCTTAGCAACCGCCTAGCAACACCCTAGCAACCACCTAGCAACCATCTAGCAACACCTTAGCAACCACCCCGGATACCATAGCAACACCTTAGCAACCGCCTAGCAACACCCTAGCAACCACCTAGCAACCACCTAGCAACACCTTAGCAACCACCCCGGATACCATAGCAACACCTTAGCAACCACCTAGCAACACCTTAGCAACCACCCCGGATACCATAGCAACACCTTAGCAACCGCCTAGCAACATCCTAGCAACAACCTAGCAACCACCTAGCAACACCTTAGCAACCACCCTGGATACCATAGCAACACCTTAGCAACCGCCTAGCAACACCCTAGCAACCACCTAGCAACCACCTAGCAACACCTTAGCAACCACCCCGGATACCATAGCAACACCTTAGCAACCGCCTAGCAACACCCTAGCAACCACCTAGCAACCACCTAGCAACACCTTAGCAACCACCCAGGATACCATAGCAACACCTTAGCAACCGCCTAGCAACACCTTAGCAACCACCTAGCAACCACCTAGCAACACCTTAGCAACCACCCCGGATACCATAGCAACACCTTAGCAACCGCCTAGCAACACCCTAGCAACAACCTAGCAACCACCTAGCAACACCTTAGCAACCACCCCGGATACCATAGCAACGCCTTAGCAACCGCCTAGCAACACCCTAGCAACCACCTAGCAACCACCTAGCAACACCTTAGCAACCACCCCGGATACCATAGCAACACCTTAGCAACCGCCTAGCAATACCCTAGCAACCACCTAGCAACCACCTAGCAACACCTTAGCAACCACCCCGGATACCATAGCAACACCTTAGCAACCACCTAGCAACACCTTAGCAACCACCCCGGATACCATAGCAACACCTTAGCAACCGCCTAGCAACATCCTAGCAACAACCTAGCAACCACCTAGCAACACCTTAGCAACCACCCCGGATACCATAGCAACACCTTAGCAACCGCCTAGCAACACCCTAGCAACCACCTAGCAACCACCTAGCAACACCTTAGCAACCACCCCGGATACCATAGCAACACCTTAGCAACCACCTAGCAACACCCTAGCAACCACCTAGCAACCACCTAGCAACACCTTAGCAACCACCCAGGATACCATAGCAACACCTTAGCAACCGCCTAGCAACACCTTAGCAACCACCTAGCAACCACCTAGCAACACCTTAGCAACCACCCCGGATACCATAGCAACACCTTAGCAACCGCCTAGCAACACCCTAGCAACCACCTAGCAACACCTTAGCAACCATCCCATATACCATAGCAACACCTTAGCAACCACCTAGCAACACCTTAGCAACCACCCCGGATACCATAGCAACACCTTAGCAACCGCCTAGCAACCACCTAGCAACACCTTAGCAACCACCCCGGATACCATTGCAACACCTTAGCAACCACCTAGCAACACCTTAGCAACCACCTAGCAACCACTTAGCAACACCTTAGCAACCACTTAGCAACCACTTAGCAACACCTTAGCAACCACCCTGGATACGATAGCAACACCTTAGCAACCACTTAGCAACACCTTAGCAACACGATAGCAGATACCAGCCAGCACTGCAATCACACTCGCAGTTTCTGTAGGAACTGCAATCTTTATTATTATTATTCCACCTGTTTTTTGTCCGGTTAACTAGTGCCGCAGTTTTCGAAATATCGACTTCGTTCAAAAGAGAAAACGTGCGTCTATATCGGGAATGGTGGGCTTGTATACAGCTTTCCGATCGGACTTACGTTTTTCGTAAAAACTTCGTAAGTACGCGTTTTTTTGCCCATTGACAATGAATGGGCAGAACTTTGCACGCCCGTGGACGTCGCAATTTTTGAAATACGAAGATGAAACCAATTGAGGACCTGTAGAACTTATTGAGCTCTTTCCGAAAATATGCGTTACGAAAAGTTACGACGTACGGATTTCGTACGAATGTCGTACGAAGTGGCCCCATTGGAATGAATGGGGCCAATCGGAGGACGGCAGCTAGATCGAAGGACAGGTAGCTAGAACTCCAGTACTGTGTGTAATGGAGCAGCTATGGGATAAAACAGCATTAGGTCAAAAGTTTGGACACCCCGGCCCCCCAGTACTGTGTGTAATGGAGCCACGGGTCAAAAGTTTGGACACCCCGACCCCCAGTACTGTGTGTAATGGAGCCACGGGTCAAAAGTTTGGACACCCCCGAACGGCCAGAGCAACCTAGCGTGCATAGCTGATTTATGTATTTGCACGTTGCGTAGCAACGTGCAAACACCATTTAATCTAATTTATGCATATACATCACCTAGCAACCACCTAGAAACACCATAGCAACCACCACAGATACCATAGCAACACCTTAGCAACCACCTAGCAACACCTTAGCAACCACCTAGCAACACCTTAGCAACCACCCCGGATACCATAGCAACACCTTAGCAACCGCCTAGCAACACCTTAGCAACCACCTAGCAACACCTTAGCAACCACCCCGGATACCATAGCAACACCTTAGCAACCGGCTAGCAACACCTTAGCAACCACCTAGCAACCACCTAGCAACACCTTAGCAACCACCCCGGATACCATAGCAACACCTTAGCAACCGCCTAGCAACACCCTAGCAACCACCTAGCAACCACCTAGCAACACCTTAGCAACCACCCCGGATACCATAGCAACACCTTAGCAACCGCCTAGCAACACCTTAGCAACCACCTAGCAACCACCTAGCAACACCTTAGCAACCACCCCGGATACCATAGCAACACCTTAGCAACCGCCTAGCAACACCTTAGCAACCACCTAGCAACCACCTAGCAACACCTTAGCAACCACCCCGGATACCATAGCAACACCTTAGCAACCGCCTAGCAACACCTTAGCAACCACCTAGCAACCACCTAGCAACACCTTAGCAACCACCCCGGATACTATAGCAACACCTTAGCAACCGCCTAGCAACACCTTAGCAACCACCTAGCAACCACCTAGCAACACCTTAGCAACCACCCTGGATACCATAGCAACACCTTAGCAACCGCCTAGCAACACCTTAGCAACCACCTAGCAACCACCTAGCAACACCTTAGCAACCACCCCGGATACCATAGCAACACCTTAGCAACCGCCTAGCAACACCTTAGCAACCACCTAGCAACCACCTAGCAACACCTTAGCAACCACCCCAAATACCATAGCAACACCTTAGCAACCGCCTAGCAACACCTTAGCAACCGCCTAGCAACCACCTAGCAACCACCTAGCAACACCTTAGCAACCACCCCGGATACCATAGCAACACCTTAGCAACCACCTAGCAACACCTTAGCAACCACCTAGCAACACCATAGCAGATACCAGCCAGCACTGCAATCACACTCGCAGTTTCTGTAGGAACTGCAATCTAGTTATATCTATATGCACTAGATGTATATATATATATATATATATTTCCTTTACTATATATAATTTTTTTAAAGTAGCTTTTATATATTTCCTGTAATTGTTTTTGTATATATAGATTTATCATTATTTGTTTTTATATATCTTTTTTCCTGGCCTGTTTCTCTGTCCTTTCCTCTGTACTGCTGTAACATTGTAAATTTCCCCATTGCGGGATTAATAAAGGATTATCTTATCTTATCTTATCTTATCAGCATGCTAATTAGTGTCACTACAGTGCTGAGAACAATGACCCACCAAACAAATAATAATAGCTGCCCTGTGTATTATAATAATAATAATAATAATAATAATAATAATAATAATAATAATAATAATAATAACAACAACAATAATAAGAACTACTAAGTGATTCTATATGAACAGAATTCTATATGAAGTTTAACCTAAAAAAAAGTGTTTAAAAACAAGGAGGTGGTGTTAATGTTATGGCTGATCTGTGTAAGAATGTATAAGGAAAATGCCACACTCACTACATAACTAGAAAAGTATGTACAATACTCCATTCTAAAGAGACTTGGTTCCACCTTACTCTTCAGACCCACCAGCAGTGAATCTGACACTTGAACACTAGTTAAAATAACTTCAGGTTTTTTTTTTATTTTTTTTTATCAGGGAACAGTTCTTTAAACTTAATTTAAATATGTTTACCTGATTATTGGTGGTTCTTTAGTTTACTGTGGCAGCAGGACCCACAGCAGTGCTAAAGGAGAAGAAACAGTGCCTTTAGTGGGGCTGAAAAACATAACTACACACTTATATTTAAAAAAATAAAATAGCCTTTCTCTACAATAAGTAAAGCAGCAGCATCTTAACTTAAACTGATGTACAGTTCCCCACTCCCTGCATCTTTCACATATTCTGACTGCTGCACATCCATTTATAGAAAAAAAAAATCATAATTTTTCTGTTCTCATATTATCATTGTGATATCCAACAGCGTAAGTTATTCTACATGGTGACTCCTAGAGGTGTGCCAAAAAATCGATTCACATAAGAATCTTGATTCTCATTTACTACGATTCAGAATCGATTTAAAATGTCCCAAAATCGATTCTGAGGGGCGGGTTTTAGACTGATTTTGGGCTGGGTATTTTTGTTGGACCTGGCAACCCTGGGGATAGCGCTTGTCCTTTCAAACGGAGATCTTCCAGACACACACAGAGCGTAGGTGTTTGAGAATCACCGGTAAGATGGCAGAACAAGCACTATATTACATTAGATTAACGTGTAGTTTCAATGTTTTATGGCAGAATGCTTCATAACAAGCATAAAAAAGATCGCTAGTAGTTAGTTTCAGTAACTGTTAGCTAGCTAACTAGCTAACTTTCCAGTTCCACCTTAAATAACGCTACAGGTGGCAGCGGGCTGCAGCATTTAAGGCGGAACGGAAAAATACAATAAGCTAATCAGAGCTAATTTCAGCTCCTCATCACAGAGGAATTAAGGAATGGACCATATGAATTAATTTCTCCACCTCCTGCCCCCTTTCTGAAGAAATACAACGACCTTAAATTAACTAGTTAATCAGCAGCTGCTCCTGAACTTTAGCGCTCCACTGCTATCATCACATCAGCCCAGCAGCGTCACCTACACACCACCGCTAGTAGCCTGGTAATAAAGCAGTGTTATTTATTATTTATTTATTGTTCATTAACGTCATTGTGATATCCCAGTGATTCCTCTGTCACTGAGGACCCACATTCCTGCACATTTTATTGTTTTTGTAACACATTACCTGCTCCAGGACCAGTGTATATTATGGAGGGTTTTTTTTTCAATAAGATTCATAAGCCAGAAGCAGAAATTTTTATAATTCAAATCGTTTTGAATCAAAAATCGATTTTGAATCGAATCGTGGCCCCCAAAATCGGAATCGAATCGAATCGTGAGATAGTAAACGATTCCCACCCCTAGTGACTCCTATTATTAAACTCCTTACAAGTACATTCCTGGTGTTTCATCTCAGAACTGTATTACTGTATCACCACACTCAAACCCATACTGAAAAGTGGGGCTGAATTTCTGCTATATGATTTTTTTTTATTTAGTAAGAAAATTCTAAATTAATGTTACATGACATTTATTACAATTATTTACTAAGATACACATTTACACAAGATAAAATCTGATGATACAAAAGCTTAATAAATCATCAACATGCCAGATAGCACAATGCTTCATATGAAATCAACATTTGATTTTTGTTTACTAATCACAAACCTAATTATAACTTAAAAGGGGTTATTTATACAGCTTTAGTGGATTTTAGTGAGAAACGTCTTTTATTTAGAAAGACTACTAAATAAAATAAAATAAAAACGATACACATTTTAATGTGATTTTTGTTAAACCAGGGATTCCGGACAGGGAGTAAGTCTAGTCCTAGACTATAAAATAACCATTCTAAAAGCTGTTTAGTTCGAGACTAGCCTTAATCCCAGCGTGTGAAACTGCTCCATAGTGTTTAAAGCAGTGTTTAGTGCTGTGTGTAATTAACTGTGGCTGCTAACCTGCACTGCTGAGAGCAGAACGCGCTCTGTGAGGGCGGGTCTCGCGCTGGGGCTGAAAAGCGCGGGAAAAGGATAACATTCGCCTCAGGAGCGGCTAACTGTACCCTAGCTAACGCTAACCCCTTTCCCCCCTCAGACTGACCCACAGATACAGCTAGATATGAGTTTAGACTCAGTCTAACTCACTCTGCAGCTCCACTCCTGAAAGTATCCGGTTCCTCACCTTTTAAAGAGAGAATTTAACCCGTGAAGCAGCTCCTCAGTTCAGCTCCAGTAACGTTCAGCTCAGAGAAAAGTCCTCAGCTTTCAGTCCAACTCCTTTATATCCCTCACACGGAGCTCAGAACTGAGAATAACACTCATACTGCACTGATATCTTACTGATACTGTAAATAAACCTGATCTACACGCTGGACCCTCCTCTAACCCAGGAGAGAGCTCGCGCTGTAACACTGACCAATCAGAGCTCAGGACACGGTGATACAGCCCCACCCCCGCCCACGCAGTGCTCTCATTGGTCAGAGAGTCTGTCAATCAGATTTTTTTTTTTAGCAGCCTAGAGTTTCTCTAGATAGATAGATAGATAGATAGATAGATAGATAGATAGATAGATAGATAGATACTTTATTGATCCCCGAGGGGAAATTCTTGACATCCAGCAGCAGGTGTGTATAGTACACAAAGTTACAAAAAGATAAAAAAAAATCTAAATGATACATATAAATACAACAAAATAAAAAATAAAATGAAATTATAAAAGTACAGTCTTTAGTGTGTGTGTGTGATGTAAAATGGAGGTAGTGCAGTTGAACACAATAGACAGCGAACACCAGTTGATGTGCATAAAGTAAGGATAAGGATAACTGATGTCCGCCATACAGAAAGTGCAAACACAGTTATATAATAATTTAAATTTAGCAGTGCAAATGATACGTAAACAGTAGATGAATGAACTAGTGAATGAACTACTAGTGCAAAAAAGGGTAGAACTATAAAAATAGTGTTATGGGCATCAGCAAGATAGTGTGACCATAGATGGGGGTATGTCCATGGTGTGGCCAGAATTGCTGGAAAGAAAAGGTGTCACAGAGTCTTCAGTTTGCTGTGCTGAGATGAGTTGAAAAGTCTTATGGCCTGAGGGACAAAAGACTTTCGAAGTCTGTCTGTGGAGCAGGACTGGGACAGCAGTCTGCCGCTGAATGAGCTCCTCTGCCTGGTGATGGTGCTGTGCAGAGGGTGGTGAACATTGTCCATGATGTTCAGCAGCTTGCTGAGGGCTCTCCTCTCTGCCAGTGGTGTTAAGGACTCCAGCTCTAGTCCCAACACAGAACCAGCTTTCCTCACCAGCCTGTTCAGTCGTCCAGCGTCCCTCTTGCTGATGCTGCCTCCCCAGCACACTACAGCGTAAAAGAGGACGCTGGCTACCACAGACTGGTAAAACATCAGCAGGAGTTTCTGGCAGATGTTAAAGGACCCAAGCCTTCTGAGGAAGTACAGTCTGCTCTGGGCATTCCTGTAGAGGGAGTCAGTGTTCACTGACCAGTCCAGCCTATCGTCCAGGTGCACACCAAGGTATCTGTAGGACTTGACCACTTCCACATTGACCCCCTCGATGGAGATTGGCTGCTGAGCAGAGGGCCTGGACCTTCTGAAGTCTATGCACATCTCCTTGGTTTTGGAGATGTTCAGCTGTAGATGGTTCGTTTTGCACCAAACCACAAATTCCTCAACCAGGTTTCTGTACTCCCTCTCATCACCATTACGCACACACCCCACGATTGCAGTGTCGTCAGAGAACTTCTGCATGTGGCATGACTCCGAGTGGTATTTGAAGTCTGATGTGTACAGTGTGAACAGGACTGGAGAGAGAACAGTCCCCTGTGGTGCTCCTGTGCTGCTGATCACTGTGTCAGAGGAGCAGTCCCTGATCCTGACATGTTGTGGTCTCCCAGTAAGGTAGTCAGTGATCCAGGTGACCAGGTGCATGTCCACCTCCATCTTCATCAGCTTGTCTCTCAGCAGTAGGGGCTGTATGGTGTTGAAGGCACTGGAGAAGTCGAAGAACATGACCCTCACAGCACCTCCCCCAGATGAGAGTGAGCTCTGTGCAGAAGATAGAGGATGGCATCTTCCACTCCCACCTTTTCACGGTACGCAAACTGCAGTGGGTCCTCAGCATGGTGGACCTGAGGTCTGAGGTGGTCCAGCAGCAGTCGCTCCATGGTCTTCATCACGTGAGATGTCAAAGCAATCGGCCTGTAGTCATTCAGCTCCTTCGGGTGTGCCTTCTTAGGAACTGGAACGAGGCAGGTTGTCTTCCACGTGGCAGGAACTCTCCCTAGACGCAGACTCAGGTTAAACACATGTTGGAGGGGCTCACCCAGTTGAACAGCACAAGCCTTGAGCATTCTGGGGCACACTCTGTCCAGGCCAGCTGCCTTCCTGGGGTGAAGTCTCCTCAGCTGTCTCCTGACTTGGTCTGCAGTAAAGGTTGGTGGACTGGAGGAGCTGATTTGTCTGCTAGCTGATAGTGTTGATGGTGGTGACGATGATGATGAAGAAGATGGTGGGGGTGAGGGTGATGGTGGTGATGATGATGAAGAAGATGGTTGGGGTGAGGGTGATGGTGGTGATGAAGATGGTGGAGGTGAGGGTGATGAAGATGATGATGGAGGTGATGAGGGTGGTGGTGGTGGTGGTGAAGATGGAGGTGAGGGTAATGGTGGTGATGATGATGAAGATGGTGGAGATGGAGATGATGATGGTGGTGGCGGTGGAGATGGAGATGATGGTAAAGCTGCAGGGGGGTAGAAGGAGGGGGCAGCAGGAGCAGGACAGTCAAACCTGTTGTAAAAGTTGTTAAACTGGTTTGCTCTGTCCACACCCCCATCTGCTGGGTTGCCGCTGTTGTTCTTGCACCCAGTGATGGTTTTCATCGCACCCCAGACTTCCTTCGTGTTGTTATCTTGCAGCTTTCTTTCCACCTTTTTCCTGTAAGACTCCTTGACCTCTTTAAGACGTACCTTGAGTTCCCCCTGTACGCGCTTCAGCTCTACCAGGTTTCCATCTTTGAACGCCCTCTTCTTTTGGTTGAGGAGGTCCTTGACGGTGCTGGTAATCTAAGGTTTGTTGTTCGGAAAGCAGCGTACAGTCTTTGTGGGAACAGCAACATCCATACAGAAATTCAAGTAGTCTGTAACACAGTGAGTCACCCCCTCAATGTCCTCGCCATGTGGGTGCAGCAGCACGCTCCAGTCAGTGGTGTCATAGCAGTCCCTTAGGGCTTCTTCTGCTTCAGGAGACCAGACTCTGAATGAGCGTGTGGTAGTGGGCTGCCTCAGTACCAGTGGTTTGTACTGAGGCTGTAGGAAGACCAGGTTGTGATCTGATCTCCCCAGCGGTGGTAGTGGAATAGCCCTGTATGCATCCCTCACATTAGCATACAGCAAGTCTATGGTTCTGTTTTTCCTGAAGGGACAGTCCACAAACTGGAAAAAGGCAGGCAGTGTAGAGTCCAACGTTACGTGATTAAAATCACCAGTAATCACATAGAAGGCGTCAGGGTGCTGTGTCTGCAGCGCTGCGACGGTGGAGTGGATGACGTCACACGCCGCCTGCACGTCCGCTCTCGGCTGAATAAACACAGACGAGGATCGCATGAGAGAGCTCCCGCGGCATGTAATAAGGTCGGAGACTCACCGCTAACAGTTCAATATCCCGACAGCAGATCACCTCCTTCACGTTTACATGTCCAGGGTTGCACCATCTGTTGTTAATGAAAAGCGCGATTCCCCCACCTTTCCGCTTCCCACATAGCGCCGGGTCCCTATCCACTCTCACTGTAGAGAAGCCGGGTAGCTCCACGTTAGCATCCGGCGTGTCGGGGGTGAGCCAGGTCTCGGTGAAACACAGCACGCTACACTCCCTGTAGAGCTTCTGATTCTTCACCAGACACGCTAGCTCGTCGGTTTTGTTGGTCAGTGAGTTGACATTCCCCATAACCACCGACGGAACTGAGGGTTTGTACCTCCAGCGCTTCTCCGTACTCTTAGCCTTTAGCTTAGCCTTTAGCTTAGCTCCGGCCCTACAGCCTCGGTAATTCCTCCTTAGTTCCCCCGGTATTGTGTGGACAATGCCCCCACGTCCCGCGGGTCGAAGGGCCAGCAGTTCTTCACGGGAATAAACACGATATTCCTCGCTGCCCCGCATGTTTACACTAAAAATATCCTTAGGATATAAATAAGATGCACACTAGACGTGTGTAGTAGCACAGAGACGATAAATAAACGTAAAAAACTCGAAAAAACACACAAAGGAGACGGAGCTACTGGAACAGGCAGCCACTCGCGTCGGCGCCGGAAAATATATTATTAATATATTTTTAATTATTATACTCCATCTGCTTCACTCTCACTGACATACAACCTGAAAATAATCATTTTAATCATAATTATGATTTTACTGACATATATTTTATTAATGAAAACAAATGAAACCTTAACAACAAAATGATCAAATATGACTAACAGTAAGTAATATTAATGAAAATAATAATAATAATAATAATAATAATAATAATAATAATAATAATAATAATAATAATAATAAAAATAATAATAATAATTAACTATTAATAATAATTTATTTTTCTTCTTCTTCTTCTTCTTCTTCTTCTTATTATTATTATTATTATTATTATTATTACAATTTGTATTACTTACAAAGTAGTAAATAAATACAAAAAATATTAATATTAAATTAATGCAAACAATGACAATAATTCTTTATTTTTTGTTATTTAATATTATTACTGACATTATATATTCAATAATTTATTATTATTGTTTATAAATATTATTTGTTAATTATCTTATTATTACCGTTATATATTAAATGATGAATTAGTTATCATTTTATCATTTTACTTTGTATTCTTATTATTATTTTGTTAAAATATATTAAATAAATGCAAATAAACGAGTCACTATATTTATAATCGTTTTTTAATTTGTTTGTTTGGTATCATATCATTTCCTATAATATTATTGCTGGATGTTGTGACATGTTTTATTCAGTAGACGGCGCCAAAACATCAAAAATAAAATAAAATTAAACCTCAATAATAAAATAGAAGCTGATTAAAATAGCAACACTTAAAAATAAAATAATTCTCCAGTTTCAGAAAAATCAAACTGCTGTTTTAAAACGGAGTTAACCTTCTGCCTCTTTCATTATAATGGAATTTCCTTTTTATCTAAACACAGTTAGCAGTTCTGCAGTTAGCAACAATTACTGAGGTTATGCCTGTATATTGTACAATAATCTGATAATGTAATTATTGTGACAGATCTATATATTTATATTATATATGGGAAAGTAATACAGTTTTTTTTTTACATTTAACACACATGGAATAGAAATGTATGTATACCTTTATATGTGAAATACGAATTGCAAAATATATTTCAAACAATTATAATATATTAAAGAAACCTAATATTTTGGCCATTTCATACTTTTTAAAAATATGTTTTATAAATACATTTTTATTAGGGCTGTCAACATTAACACGTTAAATCAGGCAGTTAAAACAAGGAGCTACCATCATATAAAAAATTTTATTCATGATTTTATACATGATTTAGTCATAGAATATTGTTGTGTTAATTCAAATATTTATTATACAAATCTAAGTGTTTCTAAAACAGATTTTTTTATTCACATTTAAATACCCATTATCAATTAGATTTTTTTTTACACCACGACATACATTTCTTTTCCATATTGGCTGTTTCTCTGAATAAACCAAACCATAACAGAACAGTGTAAGTATTGCTGATATTCATTCAGACCATCATAAATTATAAAGATTTATACAGTATAAAGCAGAATCCAGTGATGCAGTTCTTTCAGCAGGGAATAATTCAAAGGCGCTTGTAATCTGATCATTACGGTAAACCTGCCTGAGGAGCCACACCTCCAGGAAGGGGGCGTTCCCTGTAGAATCTGCCTCAGCTCTGCAGCAGGAGTCAGAAGGTGAGTTTAGAGTTTATAAACTACAGATTAAACAGCTTTTACAGCCTGGAGTTCCTCTCCTTCTTAGCTTTATATAAAATAGAGTGTAAATAACGCGTGTTCTTAGTGTACAGAAGTGATGTATCAGGATTACAGAGCGAGTTCAGTCTGTAGAACTGTGGAAATACTGGAACTGTTATCAGTCTGACTGTGAAAACAGGGCTTTATTTATAGATTTACATTTATAGCGTTTATCACTCTTACAGAAGCTCTTAACTGTTCACTCAGAAAGTTTCTCCAGCGAGTGAGACTAGACTCCAGAGTCTAAACCCTCCTCTAGTCTGTAGATACTGTACAGTACTATAGTCAGTACTGTAGTGCTGCCTAGATCCAGAGATCTACACTCAGCAGCTCACAGTGCTGGAGGATCTATACACACCCTGTACTGCAGTTACAGTACAGATACACAACATCACATATTACTCCAGTTAAACTCCTCCCTTTAGACCTCCACTGGAGTAAAAGTACACAAATATTCACCCTCAGATTCACAGTAACAGTCAAAGTTTGGATACACCTTAAATTCAGTATTGTTTATTTATTTATTATTTTAAAATGTTCTGCATTGTAAAAATGACTTAAGACATCCAAAATATGAAAAAAACAAACAAACATGGAATTATTCAGTAAACAAAACAAATGTTTAAACCAGACAAAATATGTTTTAAATTTTAGATTCTTCAAAGTAGCTCCTCTTGCTTGGACAGAGACAGTTTTGCACATCTCTGCTGGATTTTCTCAGTCAACTTTATTGACTTGAGTCACCTGGACTCAGGCTTTCATGTAACAGCTGTGCTGAACTCCTTAAGAGTTAATTACTTGAATTTCTTGTCTCTTAATGTGTTATGGAGCATCAGTTGTAAAAGTTGTGAAGAGTTAGTATACAGTGAATAGCTCTATTTAACTAATGTTCTAATCCAGATTATGAGAAGAACTACTCAACTAAAGAAAACAAAAAATCACTTTTAAAGGTCAATCAATCCGAAACATTTCAAGAACTTTAAAAGTATCCTCAAGTGCAGTCACCAAAAACATTATGATGAAACTGGCTCTCATAAGGACCTCCCCAGGAAAGGAGGAGCAAGAGTTTCCTCTGATGTACAGGATACGTTCATCATAGTTACCAGCCTCAGAAACCACAAGTTAAAGCCCCACTAGGTAGGATTTCCTTGATTTTTGATCTTTTTAAAGAAGTAAAATTACAGTTTGAAACTCACTGCAGCGCTGCATTGAGGTGTAATAGGAGGAATAGCGGTGCTCTCGTGTCTGTGCCGGAGCTCCTCTGAGCTCAAACCAGACTCTGTAAGTTGAAAAATGTTGCAACAGTACAGAAAATACAGTGTGCACCTGTTACGTGCAGAGTGTTTATTCATGTGCTCTATCTCTTTTTCTCTCTTGTTTACTCATACCTTCTGAGCTCTCTCCATTCCTACTATCTAATGGTCTACAGGTGTGCTTGGCTGAGCTGGACTAAAACTCTGTTCTGATTGGTTGGATTGGAGTTGAAGGATGGGATATAATCAAGATGGCTGACTACCTCTGGGCTCCTCCTCCTTTTTCCTTGCCATTACCTGACCAGCCAGACCATGAAGTGGAGCAGTGTGGCCTGCTCTCCATGTGCTTCTAAACTTTTGTAATACTTAACTGTGTTTGTAACCTTTTTTAGCTTGGAAGCTGTAGGGGGTGTAGCCTATTTCTTTTGGGGTTTTGTCTATGTTTTTGTTAGGAAGGTTTTGTCATTGTATTTTATTTTCTTTGTTTTCTTAAGTAAGTTAGTTTGGGTGGAATGTTAATGTTATTTTGGGCTGAGACCATCCCTGATGCCTTTTGCTTCCGTAAAAAAAAACTAAATAAAACATCTGAGGCTAATATATATATTTGTGTCTGTGCTTGGTCTGGTGGGTTAAATGTTTGGGAAGGTTGGGGAGGGGGAGACACTTTTTTTATGTTGGAGCCCAACCCTAGATGGGCTGTAACAGCACCCAAGATATTTCAAGATATTTTCAACTTTGATTTATTTAACTTGAATTTATTAATATATTTCCCTTCCTGCATTTCTGGCATTTGTTAATTTTAAAATTCTCCACTCATTCTTTATTGGGGACGTGTCAGGACTGCAGACAGGTCAGTACCTGTACCCTCTAATTTCACAGACATGCCTCTGTAATGTGTGCAGCATGTGGTTTTGCTTTGTCTTCATGAAAACTGAAATGACGTCCCTGGAAAAGATTTGAAGGCAGTGTACTGACACACTCCCACACAATGGACTTGTGCTTTTTCCTTTTACACACTAAAATTGCTCCTGATTCATTGAATAGTTTGATGATATTATTATGATAACAGTATTAACCAGTACTTGGTTAATGTCTTAACTAGTTTACTTAAACGTTTAACAATGTTTATTAAAGTCATATGTACTGTTAATTAATGTACCTCTATTGTATTTATTGTTACCGTATTCCTTATTTACATATAGTACATCATTTACATATAGCTAGGCATATTTCAAGGTTGGATTATGCCTGCTGGTTTAACCCCTTAGAAGTCAAGACTTTTCATATATATATTTAATAAATTTTAGTTAAATCATCAAAATCACTAACACTGCATTAGTAACACCAATGACTTCGGTAGCAATGCCAATGACTGGGTTTATCCAACCAATACAGTTAGCCTGTGAAAATGATCATGATTCTATGATTTATCACCGTATTGCCCAGCTCTATCTACATATATGATTTCAAAGTGTACTCAATGTACGTATTTTTGTTTTTTTCTGCTCATGTTCTGTAGAACTTTGTATTGGAGATCATACATCATACAGCAGCTCAGCAAACCCTCCCAGACTTACTAACTTACATCTGAAGATTTCAGGGATTTCTAAAGCAGCTATGAATCTATCAGATCTTCATTTATCGCTGCTGTAAATATATATCAGCTCTCCTCATGTTCTTCAGCAGTTCTGCAGGGCAACACTTTCACTTAATGCCCCTTAGGGTCTCAGTACTGTATTAAACATGTGGCACAAACTTGTACTTGTACTGGTAATAATTTTGGTAAAGTATCAAGATCTAAAAATCTAAATACTGCATAACTAAAAACTTCACTACATCCTCTCATCTTCACCTATGTGGGCGGAGTCACTCTATATTGAAAATTAATTGGTTGGAAGAATGTTGTAAGGTCAGCAAGTTGCCATTCCTTCAGGTGTTGTGCTGATTTCTGCCTCCTTGCCAGAATCTGCCTCCCTTTGAGTGCAGGTTTGTCCCGCAGCAGAATGAGTGGAACAGATTCCTCTGAAAGTCTGCAGTCGAATCAGACCACAGGTTTATTAGGCTGAGTTTAGGGTCAGACAAATCAGCTTTAGGCTGAGGTTAAGATTTAGACCAGGGCTAGGGTTAGGATCTGAGTGAGGGGTAGAGGTTTAGCTTTTGTGCTGAGGTGGTTAAGGTAAGGTTTAGAATTTAAACCAGGGCTAAATTAAGGTTATGGATGATGGTTAAGGGTAGGTTAGGGTCTAGGTAGGGTTTAGTACCAGGGCTAAATTTAGGGCCAGACTGAGGGTCAGGTTTAGCTTTTGGGCTGAGGTTAAGGTTAGGTCAGGGTAAGAATTTTATCCAGGGTTATGATTTGAATTAGTTTAGGGTCAGAGTAAGGATTAGCTTTGGGACTGAGGTTAAGGTTAGGGTCAGGATTAGTATTTGAACCAGGTATAACTGGTAAAATGACCCATTTCTAAGATATTTTACAGATTCTTAAAGCTCTAACCTGTTGGGCATTTCATTGTGATTTCCTTTGGCTGCACAGCAAATTCTGTTTTTTTGGAATAAACTCTGTAAGAGTTAATATCAACTCATTTTAAGTGTATATGCGTGACCATTGACAGATATGATATATGACAGAGTTAAAGTAACTCTTTTCTGGGAGTTGACCTTTTAACTCTGTTCAGGAGTTAAATCTGAACTGTTGTGGGAGTTAAATATTTATCCCATCTAGAGTAAAACACAGCTCTCAGCTGGAGTTAATTTTAACATAAACTCCTGCACAGCGTTAACAAACAATACAAACATGTTATTAAACTAATATTATTAACAAACATTGTGATATTTTAAAACCCTGGAATATTTAGGAATAAAAATGACAACAAAAAGCATCATTATTGCTTACAGTAATAAATTCATGCTCAACAAATGTATGCCAGTGTATTTTTCCATTGCATGGCAGCTCTAATCCTGCATTGCAGTTCTCAGTGCATTATCAGCACTTTGTCACATTTTACAGTACAGAAGATGGTAACTTGCTCTTATAGCCAACAACACAACAGCTAAACAAACAACCATTATATAAAATGTAATGTAACAACTCATGGAAGGAAGCCCTGGTGGGCAAGACTACACACTGATGATGAGCTAGGATTGGGGGACACGCCCATTAGAGAGTTCAGTCACACTCCTCAACACCTTGGAATAAACTCTGAAATAAACTCTACACCGCCAAAGAGTTCCCCTCAAATCAACTTGTGGTTTAAGTTGGAGAATAAACTCACACAATTTAACACTTTCACACATTTTTGTTTAACTCCAGATTTTATAACACCAGAAATGAATGAAACATATCTTATATTTTATGATAATTACCCAGTACTTTGGAGCTTCTACCACACCTTTACTCTATTAATGCCTAGAACTTTCCAACTTTCCTCCAGTCCTGTAGAACCAACTTTAAAACAGCCGTGTCTTCATGTTCTTGAGTGTCTTGTGTTTAATGTTCGTTACGTCAGTTTTGTATTGTGTTACATGTTACATTCCCTCATAAACTCCTCAAGAACAAAACTAGGTCCAAACTTTGCTTTGGATCTCCTGTGTACAGATGAACTGACTCCACCAACATCTTCTGCTTCAGTTTTTCAGAACTCTGACTGATCTCTGAATGAACTTAAATCAGAACACTGATTCAGAACTCCAGAGAAAACCTGAACTCAGGCTGAACCTCAACACAAACAGCTCGGGATGATTTTCATCCATCGGTCTGTTAATGTTTGTCACTCTGAAAGAGTCCGATTATAAAACAGCACAGTCTGTGTTGCGCTGACTGTCAATTTTCCTATTTATGACCTTTTTCCATAATTCCCCCTGTAAATCCATCACTCTCCTCCTGCTCTTTCCCAGTTATTCCACTCCGATCTCTCGCTCCATTCCTTTAAGTTGTGTTTTCTTTGCTGTAAAAAGCATTTCCAAATATGATTTGTATTATATGATATTAGTATGACAATGTTCTTTATTAAGGAAAAAAGAAAAAGAAGAGTTTTTATTTTATATTAGCGATTTTATTTAAGAATGTCATCATGTGTAATAAATGGTAGAATCTTACGAGTGTCTCCTTGTGCTTCTATTATTTTACTTTACTCTAAAACTGTTATTATTGTTATATACTGTTATATTTATATATTATATACTGTTATTACCCCGCCCAGGTTGATAACTACAGACCGGTCTCACTACTACCCTTTCTCTCTAAAACACTAGAAAGAGCAGTTTTAAATCAGGTCTCTGGCTTCCTCTCCCAGAATGACCTCCTGGACCAGAACCAATCTGGATTCAAAAAAGGACACTACCGAGACGGCTCTGTTGTCTGTGACTGAAGCGTTGAAAACTGCTAGAGCTGCAGGCCAGTCCTCAGTGCTCATTCTGCTGGACCTCTCGGCCGCCTTTGACACAGTCAACCATGACTTCCTCCTAACTATACTCTCAAACATGGGGATCTCAGACAATGTGCTGTCATGGTTCAGATCATACCTCACTGGGCGCTCGTTCAAGGTGTCGTGGCAAGGACAGCTGTCCTCAGCCCACTCCCTATCCACTGGGGTTCCCCAGGGTTCTGTACTGGGTCCCCTTCTCTTCTCAATATACACCGCCTCTCTTGGTCAGGTTATCCACTCACATGGCTTTTCCTACCACTGCTTTGCTGATGACACCCAGCTATACCTGTCATTCTCACCTGAAGATCACTCAATCTCTGCACGGATATCGCAGTGTCTCTCTGACATATCCTCATGGATGAAGGAGCATCACCTTCAATTAAATCTCTCAAAGACTGAACTTCTGGTCATACCAGCAAAACCATCTTTTCAACACAACTTCTCTATAAGCATCGACTCTCTCTCTCTCTCACCGACAAAGGTTGCTAGGAACCTGGGTGTTATGGTTTATGACCATAACACCCTCTCCTTCACGCACCATGTGGCCTCAGTTGCTCGATCCTGCCGCTTTGCGCTTTATAACATCAGGAAAATTAGACCGTTTCTGACGCAACAGGCCACCCAACTCCTGGTACAAGCTGTGGTAATCTCACGCCTCGACTACTGCAATGCCGTACTAACTGGCCTCCCGGCCTGTGTAGTAAAACCACTCCAAATGATCCAGAACGCAGCAGCGCGTCTGGTCTTCAACCAGCCAAAACGGGCACATGTCACCCCGCTGCTCATTGAGCTCCATTGGCTACCAGTTGATGCTCGCATCAAATTCAAAGCTCTTACAATCGCCTACAAGGTGATGACAGAACAGGCTCCTTCCTACCTGCACTCGCTCCTGAAGGTTTACGCTACCTCCCGGCCGCTGCACTCCTCCAATGAAGGTCGCCTCGCTTTGCCAAACAAACACTCACACAAAGAACAATCCAGACTGTTCTCATACAGAGTTCCCCAATATTGGAACAAACTACCCTCCACTACCAGATCAGGAGAATCTCTCGCTATCTTTAAGAGACTCCTGAAGACACAACCCCTCAAAGAGCACTTACTCTCTTAACACCTCTAACACACTAACTACTTCTAACCCCATTTCTTTCTTCCCCTCCTTCACTTCTCTATCCTTTTATTTCCCTTCGACCTCCTTTAAGCCCTATCTAAAATGGTTTATCTTAATTCCTATTACTTTTGTACTTGATTTTGTAAGTCGCTTTGGACAAAAGCGTCTGCCAAATGTAATGTAATGTAATGTAATGTAATTATTGTGTCTACTATGAATATGAACATATTTAATTAGTTTTACTAGTTATACATACTTGAAATGTTAGCTAAATTTGTGTATTTGTATTTTCTATTAATTTAGAATGAGAGAATTTATTGAGAGATTTTAGCTCTTATGCTTGATTTTAGCAATATTTGAATAGTTGTTTTTGCCATCAGAAGCTTCAGGTTGGAGGAAAATCAGTTTTGCCTCAGCACTGGTGTCTATGTCACTATGTGTGAACTGCTAAATGACTTAAATCAAGAGTTTCCTGATGACAAATATTCAGTAGGTTTATGTGACTGGACGTTAGATATAGCTATGGCCAACCTGTAACCTTCTCCTCAACCTCACCCCAACAATCAGCAGCCATTGACTCCTATAAGCAGCTGCCTAGCTCTCTAAACAAGTGGAAACAAGTAAAGTAAAGTTAAAATAGAATGTGCTGCAATGAGCAGAAATTTATTTGGGGGTAAAATAATGCAGAGTTTGATGAAAATAACTCCTGTCTGTTAAGCATGGGGGTGAATGAATGCTTAAAATAATTACATTTTATGTAACCAATGAATAGTGTTGATAGTACAACCCAGAACCCACAAAAATGGGACTGCACACAAAATGCAAATATATATTGCAGAGTGTATAAACCCATGATATGTTGTGTTTCCACTTTAATTTATTAATATACATCCCTTCCTGCATTTCTGCCTTTTTTTTATCTTTTTGGGGTTTGTTTTAAAATTCTCCACTCATTCTCTATTGGGGACGGGTCAGGACTGCAGACAGACCAGTACCTTTACCCTCTTATTCCACAGACATGTCTCTGTAATGTGTGCAGCATGTGGTTTAGTTTTGTCTTGATGAAAACTGAATAGACATCCCTGGAAAAGTTTTGAAAGCAGCTTATATTTTTCAAAAGATCTCAGCATCACAGAAGTGTATTGATACACTGAACTTGTGCTTTTGCCCTTTACACACTAAAATTCCTCCCGATTCTTTAAATGGTTTAATGATATTATGGGCTTTAGAGGGAGAAATATGCAGATCAATTCCAGTCTTTGAGGAATATTGTTCTTAGTCATTTTGATCATTTTATTATAAATTTGCTACAGACTGTATATTCTCTGCCTATTTTTGCTATTCATGGATGGTTATTTTATTTACATCAAATACTGTATATGATACTTATACTGTCTGATCTTTTTTACCATAATGAACACCCTTTTCTGATTTAGGGTTTTAGTTCTGTGAGTAAAATTCAGCAGTGTAGTATTTAGTTTATACATTGAAATACTAATGCTGGCCTTTTAGCAGTTTGAAGCTTAATTACAAACTGATGATCTTCATGTAATTCTCTCTCTGTATCTTTCTCTCTCTCCCTCTGTATCTCTCTCTGTGTGTCTCTCTCTCTGTCTGTCTGTCTCTCTCTCTCTGTCTGTCTCTCTCTCTCTAAGGTGCAGTGAGGAGGTTTGATAGTAGATGATAACTCAGCTAAGCCCTTTGCTGGGGACAATCAGACAAAAGGCTAATTTAATAAATAATGGATAATTGGGGAACCATTAGGTGAAAGTGAATGTCCTTACACACTATATCAGTCCTACATCATTAAAACGGTCTTCTACTCACTGCAGGCATGGCAGGTTGTATCTGCAGCACTACGGGTCAGAATTAATTCTGCTGCAGACAAAAATATCCTTTAAAATCATCAAAATGTAGATGTTTCAATTTCTTCTTTTGTCCAAACTGAAACTGAAGTGTTTCAGCAGGTTAAAAATCCCAACAATTGACTCTACTCTCTGTTGTGGTCAGGAAGACACTTTTACTCCATGAAGACAAACTCAGAGAGGATGAGGAACAGCTTCCTCCTACCAGCGAGTCATGCTCTCAACCAGGTCATTACCTAGGACTACTCTCTCCAAATACCACACACAGTTACACACACAGTTACCACACACACATCACACACTCTAAATTATTATTAATTTTATTATAGAATTATTATAAACACAATTACTATTATACTACATACTCAGTGTTACAGTATTAAATGCACATTGACTCTTACATAATATACAGTTTAAATCTTACTTTTTACTCATATTACAGACTGTTATATAATTTCTATATTGTGTAAATTACTGACTGTAAGTTTAGTGTGAATGTTTCTTTTCATTTTTAGTCTCTGTATATATCCTGTCCTTTAATGTTATTTGACATTTCATCTATAGCTTTATATTATGTATTATTTTATATATATTTTTTAGATCACGTCTAGTCGTATTTATTATTATATACATGACTAATAAATATTCAGTATTCAGTGCTGAATAATCTAAAAAATATATGATGCAGGTTATGATTAAGTGTCATATAGTTAATGTGTAAATATTTCCATGGCCTGTTCTCTGGTGTGCAGTTCTAAATCTGGATAATGGTGACATCTGCAGGACAGAGGCAGCACTGCATGTATCTGTACAGGACCGTTACACTGTAAAACTGAGGGTTAATAAAAATAATAATAACAGCATAACATCACTACCTAATATTCATTTACTTATAATTATTCATCTACTATTAATTATTTAGTACAGTAGTACCTGTACCAGTGGTGGTACTTGAGGCATCCCAAGGCGGTACATGGCAGTGATGGCAGTAATGCACTCCTTAGGATCACGTTTCTTTAATCTGACCATTTTTAAAGTAACAAGTAATTTAACCTGTTATTTATTATTTCCTATTATTTATTATTTTATTGCATTATTTCCAGACCTGTAGAATCAAGAAATCACTTAAATAGAACCTGTCTTACAACATGAAGCAGATAAAAGATCTCAAAAAGCAGCACATTATTACACCCTGATCTGAAGAAATTCAACAACAGATGAAAAAACAAAGTTATTGATCATCTTTCAGTCTGGAAAAGGGTATAAAGTCATTTTTAAAGCTTTGGGACTCCAGAGAATTCACTATTATTCACTAATGGAAAAAACACAGGGGACACTGATGAAGCTGTAATAGATGGAAGCAGTAATTCTACTGTTTACCAGAAAATCCTGAAGGAGAATATCCGGCCATCTGTTCGTGACCTCAAGCTCAAGCTCATTCAGGACAATGACCCAAAACACACAAACAATCCACCTCTGAATGGATTTAAAAAACTAAATGAAGGTTTTGGTGGGTCTAGTTAAAGTCTGATTGAGATGCTGTGAAAGATCTTAAACAGGATGTTTATGCTGGAAAATCCTCCAATGTGTCTGAATTAAAACAATTCTGTAGGAGGAGAAACGTGACGCAATCTGAGAAATGGCGGCTTAAGGGGAGACCTCTGTACACCATCACAAGTTTTGTTCAGAATTTTGACATTACGGCTCTCAGACTACATCTGTCACCTTTCTGAGTGAGTCAAGCAGTTATCCAACCAACATTTGCTGGATATAATGGCATCTAAACGCGTTAGTTCACCTCATACCAGACAACGTGATAACGCTAAAGATGGCTAGCATTCATGTGCTTCTCAAGCAAATGTCTGCCGAACAAAGTCGCAGCCTGGAGGAAATCAGAAAAAACAATTACGTCAATAGAGGTCAAGCTCACAGAAGTTCTTACCCGTCTTGGGAGTGCAGAGAGCAGACTGGATTCACTTGAGGAGTGCGTAAAAGAGATAAAAGAAAGTCCATCTGCAACTCGTGCCGAGATGTCTAATCTCCAGCAAAAGATAGTGGACCTGGGGGATAGACCCCGCCGCAACAATCTACGATTTCAAGGTTTTCCAGAGCATTGCGAAGGGAGAGACACAGCATAGTTCCTGTCGTATGTGATTCCTGAGATGCTCGGTCTGGCATTCCCGTCTGGGCTTTTGGTGGAGCGATGTCACCGCTTGTCAGCCACTCGTACAGGGAGCAACAGGCCGGAGAGAATCCTCATCACCCGGTTTCTTAACTGGCAGGACAAGGAGGCAATAACCAACGCGGCGAGGAAAAAGGGTGAAATCTGCTGGAATGGCAACCTCATCAGGATCTTCCAGGACTACTCAACGGAGAAACGGTGTCTCTGCGCCAAAGTTTTCGAGAATGCAAGAAACTACTCCATCAGCGCAAGATACCTTTCAAACTGAAATACCCGGCGGTTCTCTGTATCACTACGGAGGGCAGAGGTGAGCGGAGCTTCGATAACGCTCGCACCGCACTCAGCGTCATTTCAACCCTACAGCCGGAGGCTGAGCCTACCCTTACCTGATGGTGCACTGTGCCAGGGACATCCTGGACTTGATGTACGACGAATAGCCGAGGTAGGCCAAATTGGCTGTTAAACATATAGTTTAGCAATAAAGAATGATTGTTATAGACTTTTTTCAGTTTGTATTTTTGCTCACAGTTGCATTAATAATGTCCTTGTTGATATCAGTTACGGTGAGACCCACTTTCACAAATATTGTTTAGAGAGCTGTTTAGTCAAATCATATAGACTGTTTAAAGTTAGCTGTCGTGATGGTGTCACTGCCCTTGTAGCTGCCAAAAGCTTGCAGATCATTTTTATATTTTCGATTTGGTTGCTTGTTTGTTTTTATCCTAGTCACTGCTACTCCACCTATTCAGTGTTCATGTATCTTTTCATTCAGAGGATAAATACGTTTGTGGGGATTTGGTCACTTTACAAACTAGGCTAAATTTAGAGGATGGTAGACAGGTGGTAACTATACTTCTGTATTGTTAAGTTCTATGTCAGCTAAATTAGGAAATGTGCAGGGTCTGAGCATAGCCACATGGAACGTTAAGGGGTTAAATCATTATATTAAAAGACGGAAAGTAATGTATTTTTGAGCCGGGGAGTGGCAATTCTAGTCAACACCTACAATTTCAATGTAAAAAAGAATTTAAAGATAGAAAGGGTAGAATTTTGATTGTTCAGGCAGAAATTCAGGCACAAATATTAATATTAGCAAATATTTACCTAATCTGGATAAGCCAATATTATTTGCAGATCTAGAGTGCAGTATAAATAGAATGGGCAATCATCCAGTCATTCTAGGGGGGATTTCAATCAGGTCTTGGAGGTAGTGCTTGACCGCAGTAGACCATCCACTTCCCGGCAGATTATTTGCCAGGTACACAAAAAAACAGGAATCCCTAAGAACAATTTAGAGTATAAGAGATCAATGTGGGGGATGTAAAACATCTACAAAAGAGATTAACGAGTCGTTTTATTATTTCTATACAAACCTTTACAGTACAGAGTTGTCAGTGGATGATAGTGATATTGAATCTTGTCTTGCGATTGCACTCTTAATCACTGGCAAATCACCTGGCCCAGACGGGTTTACAGCAGAATTTTACAAGATGTAAAGAATTTACTCCCTATTTAATGAATATGTATGAAGAATCCTTTGCAAAACGCTTTCTTACTCCAACCTTGTCTGAGGCATTAAAGGGATAGTTCGGTATTTTTGACATGAGTCTGTATGGCATCATCATAACCAGTGTCGTGCATCCACACTGACTTACCCCCCACAGCGTCCTGTGAGCCGAGTTCTTGTCCAGTTTAGGTCAAAGCGAAAGTAGTCCGGCATGTTTGCTGGGGTCAGGAAAATAACTCCTTTTTCTTCCCAAAGCAGTACGTGTTCAAAAGAGTGATTTATTTACATCACAAAAAACTAACCCTGCAAAAGTCACGCCTCGTAAATCACTTGGGTCCTACTTTCTCTCATTTCGTATCAGTGCGCGTCATTCTGACAGCGAGCTGCGCACGCGTCAACAAGCGAGAAGTAAACAAAGCGACCCAAACACATAGGCTAGCTGTCAGGTTGCAGCGCTGCGCGCATTGATATGGAACGAGAGAAAGTAGGACCCAAGTGATTTACGAGGCGTGACTTTTGCAGGGTTAGTTTTTTGTGATGTAAATAAATCACTCTTTTGAACACGTACTGCTTTGGGAAGAAAAAGGAGTTATTTTCCTGACCCCAGCAAACATGCCGGACTACTTTCGCTTTGACCTAAACTGGACAAGAACTCGGCTCACAGGACGCTGTGGGGGGTAAGTCAGTGTGGATGCACGACACTGGTTATGATGATGCCATACAGACTCATGTCAAAAATACCGAACTATCCCTTTAATCTCGCTCATCCTCAAGAAGGGTAAGGACCCACATAACTGTGAGAGTTATCGACCAATTTCTCTTATTAACTGTGATGCAAAAATTTTAGATAAGGTATTAGCAAGGAGATTAAATAAAGTAGTAGCAGCTCTGGTACATCCTGACCAGGTTGGCTTTATTCATCAACGAAACTCAGCAGATAATATCAGGAGAATGATTGACATCATGTGGCATGTTCAGAATGAACAGGAGCCTGCAGCTGCCCTATCATTAGACGCTGAGAAGGCATTTGACCGGGTAGAGTGTCGCTATCTTTTGCTGACCTTGAAAGCTTTTGGATTTAGAGATGTCTTCATGAAGTGGATTCATATCTTGTACACAGAGCTCCACCTTGGTTCGGAATAGAGAGCCATTTGTGTCACCCCCTTCCTGTTATTAGCTTTCCTTCTGTTGTGAAATCAAATCACCCAGTAATTTCACATCTTCAATGGGTATGGTGCAAGGTTTCCAAGGTGCTTGAGTTCATAGGCGTAGGAACCGGGGGGGATGGGTGGGACATGTCCCACCCAATATTAGAAACAGGTGGATTTGTCCCCCCCAAAAATGATATCAGTTCGCTCAGGTCAGCTGTACTATTAATGAGGAGACAGACCGGACCAATCACGGAGCCGGTTCAGGTATTAAGTCACGCCTCTCAGTAGAAACAGCCAATCAGCTTGCTGGTTTTGCGGCGCGCGGAGCAGAGGCAGTTTGCTGTTGGGGAAGCCCTGCCCCCTCGCTGTGAGAATTAGCATAGGGATCGGGACGCAGCAGCTTCAGCTGATTTTAAAACAGAGATGAATATACGGAGATTTTACTAAAATAAAGGTAACGATAGGCTAACCACTTCAACTGTGATGATATGTTTCTGATAGCTGGTTAAAAATACACGTCTCTGAATCAGCACACAGTTTAAACACACTGTGATTAATAAACTGCAGCTGTGTTAGTGTGTAAGCTTATCTTTGGAATTAGCTAGATTGGGAGTCAGGGTTAAAGGACAAAAATAAAATATATATGTAATGTTTCCCTGTACCTGATCAGCTAATCACTTTAATTTTCAAACTGTTTATTCATTTAGGATTACAGGACTTACTGTGAGCTATAATGAACGAAAATTGATTTAACTAACTAGTTATCTAGAAGCTGGATGTAGATGATCGCCAGAATTTCGTACAGTACTTTAAGTTGGTAGTTTAAAGCAGTTACTTAACCCCGATCACTGCCCTAAACTAGTGTTTTCCACCTGATCAGCTAATAAACAGTCATTTACTGAGTTTACCTGTTAAAATCCTTTAGCCCCCTATGGAGCCTAAATTAATCATGTATATCCACCAGAGGAAGCTGTAGAATATGCAGAACAGTTTTAATATGCAGTAGAATATATAAGAACTGGGTTGAGAAACACTGCTGTAACGTGACTTCTGTTCATTTGTATTTCACAGTAAGACCACATATCCTGACGTTTATAAAAGTCTCTATGAAACGTAAAGTTACATTCTTTTACATAAAAGGACACCATCTTAAGAAGAGCTCTCAGTAGAAAAAAATAAAAGTGCAGGAGAAAATGTAAATATACAACAGAATTGACATGCCAATACATAATAATAATAATAATAATAATAATAATAATAATAATAATAATAATAATAATAATAATAATAATAACAATAATAATAATCTGTTATATTATTTTAAATATTAGGTGATAATTCAGACATTGCTTGCATAATTTTTCTAACAACAGTAGCTGTAATGTGGAGTAACATGTTTAGGTTGTAAAATCACCTTATAATAATAATTTACTTTTAATTAAAAGTAATTTCCACAAATGTTGTTCTAGGAAACTATTGGGTGGGCTTGGGTTCATATTGGCAAATGTGTCCCCCCCAATATCAAGCCCGCTCCTACGCCCTTGCTTGAGTTCAATCCATTCTTGAACAATTTATCCAGTATACGGTCAAATCCTAAATTATGTATTGAAAGTCTCAATTTCTATGGAAGGTTTGGGTGCTGCATGGCATTTATGTGGTGGAGGACCTATACGAAGGGGACTCTCTTAAATCCTTTGACAGTCTCCAGCAGGAATATGGGCTGCCCCTAAATCAGAGTTGGCGGTATCTCCAAATTCGCAGTCTTTTCCTGCATGTCTTTGGGGTTAGTACACGTCCCCCACAGGCAGAGGATCAAAAACATCTCTTTAATTTACTCGGCCTTGGTCATGAAGCATCTAGGTATTATTCTATTCTCCTGCAGAAGTTCACTAAACCCTCTTCACTAAAATCAGCATGGGAAAAAGATCTAAATGTTACATTCACGGATAAGGATTGGGTAATCATTAGGAAAAAAAAATGTCCAGAGAACTTAGAACTAGGCTTGTACAGTTTAAAATTATTAATCGCTTTTATTGGACACCTATCAAGTTATTCAAAGCAAACTTGAAAGACGGCCCAAAGACACTGGAATTCGT